>NW_025534931.1:0-135719 GCF_020615455.1 Coregonus clupeaformis
TCTCTCTCTCTGTCTCTGTCTCTGTCTCTCTTCTGCTCTCTCTCTCTGTCTCTCTCTCTCTCTCTCTCTCTCTCTCTCTCTCTCTCTCTCTCTCTCTCTCTCTCTCTCTCTCTCTCTCTCTCTCTCTCTCTCTCTCTCTCTCTCTCTCTCTCTCTCGCTCTCTCGCTCTCTCACTCTGTCTCTCTCGCTCTCTCTCTCACTCTCTCCCTTAATCTCTTTGTTTGTCCTCTAGGCAGTGTTCCTTACTCTCAATCTTTCTCATTTCATTCTCTCTCTTGTTTTTTCCTCTCTTACTCTCTGCATTTTTCTCTTTGCATCCCTCTCTCTTTCTTCTACACTTCTGCACCCACATGATGCCCAGCCAGCACCAACTTTCTGCTTCTCCCTCTGTTTATCTCTCGCTCTCTCCATCTCTCTACACTTTTCTTCTGCTGACTATAACATGCAGAGTACCCACTATGTGCCAAGTGAATTCATTGCTTTGCTGTCTGAACTTCACCACACATTCCAGCCCACTGAGCTTATGTGTCTGTCACCCAGACTGGACAGACATACAGACAGGGCCTGTGGGACAGGAAGGGGGCAGAGGAGACTAGGGTTTAGGGGATGAGGGGCCCAGAATGAGGGGGTAGGGGGAGAGGACAAAGACAACTCCCTGATAGGATGTCCTTTCAACACCAGCCAGAGAGGGCGAAAGAGCTAGGGAGAGAGAGGGAGAAGAGGAGGCAGAGAGAGAGAGAGGGAGGGAGAGAAGGGGAAGATAGGAAGTCACAGTGACAGGGAGAGAACTAGCCTTGCCAACTGCACAACACCCTGTTGGGAAAGAGATGGTTACTGTAGCGCTTTGCTAACATCCTGAGAGGGAAACTGACTGGGGCAACACTAGCATGCAGCCAGAACGCTGTAACGTTGCAACTTGTCTGGGTGGGGAAAGACAACTCAGGCTGTCTGGTGTCTGAATTCTAAGCCTCTCAAACCGTATGTGTTGACTGAGACCGCAGCAATCACGACGACAGTTAGCCATTCCATGCTAGCTGTTCATGTTGTTTTGACAAAAGACCCAGATAGCCAATTAGCATGTTACTGGCTACCATGGCTAGCCCAGCTATACCAGCCCTTCCCAGAGTGTGGAAAAGGTGAGGTATTACAGGAATGTGTGTGTGGATGCATGTGTGTGAAAAAGAGAGCTCTGCTTAATAGAGTATGTTGACAAGCCTCCTCTCCTAATGACAGGCCAGGCTGTTAGCTCGGAGATCTCTCTCTCTCTCTCTCTCTCTCTCTCTCTCTCTCTCTCTCTCTCTCTCTCTCTCTCTCTCTCTCTCTCTCTCTCTCTCTCTCTCTCTCTCTCTCTCTCTCTCTCTCTCTCTCTCTCTCTCTCTCTCTCTCTCTCTCTCTCGCTCTCTCTTCAATTCAATGGCTTTATTGGCATGGGGAACATATGTTAACATTGCCAAAGCAAGTGAAGTAGATAGTAAACAAAAGCTAAATAAACAGTAAATGTAAACATTACACTCAGAAGTTCCAAAAGCATAAAGACATTTTAAATGTCATATTATGTATATATACAGTGTTGTAACAATGTGCAAATAGTTAAAGTACAAATGGGAAAATAAATCAACATAAATATGGGTTGTATTTACAATGGCGTTTGTTCTTCACTGGTTGCCCTTTTCTTGTGGCAACAGGTCACAAATATTGCTGCTGTGATGGCACACTGTGGTATTTCACCCAGTAGATAAGGGAGTTTATCAAAATTGGGTTTGTTTTCAAATTCTTTGTGGATCTCTGTAATCTGAGGGAAATATGTGTCTCTAATATGGTCATATATTTGGCAGGAGGTTAGGAAGTGCAGCTCAGTTTCAGCACATAGCCTGTCTTCTCTTGAGAGCCAGGTCTGCCTTCGGCGGCCTTTCTCAATAGCAGGGCTATGCTCACTGAGTCTGTACATAGTCAAAGCTTTCCTTAAGTTTGGGTCAGTCACAGTGGTCAGGTATTCTGCCACTGTGTACTCTCTGTTTAGGGCTAAATAGCATTCTAGTTTGCTCTGTTTTTTTTTTTAATTCTTTCCAATGTGTCAAGTAATACTCTTTTTGTTTTCTCATGACTTGGTTGGGTCTAATTGTGTTGTTGTTGTTGTTCTGGGGCTCTGTGGGGTCTGTTTGTGTTCGTGAACAGAGCCCCAGGACCAGCTTACTTAGGGGACTCTTCTCCAAGTTCATCTCTCTGTTGGTGATGGATTTGTAATGGAAGGTTTGGGAATCGCTTCCTTTTAAGTGGTTATAGAATTTAACAGCTCTTTTCTGGATTTTGATCATTAGTGGCTATCGGCCTAATTCTGCTCTGCATGCATTATTTGGTGTACACTAAGGATATTTTTGCAGAATTCTGCATGCAGTCTCAATTTGGTGTTTGTCCCATTTTGTGAATTCTTGGTTGGTGAGCGGACCCCAGACCTCACAACCATAAAGAGCAATGGGTTATATAACTGATTCAAGTATTTTTAGCCAGATCCTAATTGGTATGTTGAATTTTATGTTCCTTTTGATGGCATAGAAGGCCCTTCGTGCCTTGTCTCTCAGATCGTTCACAGCTTTGTGGAAGTTACCTGTGGCGCTGATGTTTAGGCCGAGGTATGTATAATTTTTTGTGTGCTCTAGGGCAACAGTGTCTAGATGGAATTTGTACTTGTGGTCCTGGCAACTGGACCTTTTTTGGAACACCATTATTTTTGTCTTACTGAGATTTACTGTCAGGGCCCAGGTCTGACATAATCTGTGCAGAAGATCTAGGTGCTGCTGTAGGCCCTCCTTGGTTGGTGACAGAAGCACCAGGTCATCAGCAAACAGTAGACATTTGACTTCAGATTCTAGTAGGGTGAGGCCGGGTTCTGCAGACTGTTCTACTGCCCTCGCCAATTTGTTGATTTTTATGTTGAAGAATGTGGGGCTTAAACTGCATCCCTGTCTCACCCCACGGCCATGTGTAAACAAATGTGTGTGTTTTTTGCCAATTTTAACCACACACTTGTTGTTTGTGTACATGGATTTTATAATGTCGTATGTTTTTCCCCCAACCCCACTTTCCATCAATTTGTATAGCAGACCATCATGCCAAACTGAGTCAAAAGCTTTTTTGAAACCAACAAAGCATGAGAAGACTTTGCCTTTGTTTTAGTTTGTTTGTTTGTCAATTAGGGTGTGTAGGGTGAGTACGTGGTCTGTCGTACGGTAATTTGGTAAAAAAGCCAATTTGACATTTGCTCAGTACATTGTTTTCACTGAAGAAATGAACTAGTCTGCTGTTAATGATAATGCAGAGGATTTTCCCAAGGTTGCTGTTGACGCATATCCCACGGTAGTTTTTGGAGTCAACTTTGTCTCCACTTTTGTGGATTGGGGTGATCAGTCCTTGGTTCCAAATATTGGGGAAGATGCCAGAGCTAAAGATGATGTTAAAGAGTTTAAGTATAGCCAATTGGAATTTGTGGTCTGTATATTTTAGCATTTCATTGAGGATACCATCAACACCACAGGCCTTTTTGGGTTGAAGGGTTTATATTTTGTCCTGTAGTTCATTCAATGTAATTGGAGAATCCAGTGGGTTCTGGTAGTCTTTAATAGTTGTTTCTAAGATTTGCATTTGATCATGTATATTTTTTTTCTGTTTGTTCTTTGTTAAAGGGCCAAAAATATTGGAGAAGTGGTTTACCCATACATCTCCATTTTGGATAGATAGCTCTTCGTGTTGTTGTTTGTTTTCCAATTTTCCCAGAAGTGGTTAGAGTCTATGGATTCGTCAATTACATTGAGCTGATTTCTGACGTGCTGTTACTTATTTTAACGTAGTGTATTTCTGTATTGTTTTAGTGATTCACCCTAGTGAAGGCGTAGGCTCAGGTTTTCTGGGTCTCTATGTTTTTGGTTGGATGGGTTTCTCAATTTCTTTCTTAGGTTTTTGCATTCTTCACCAACCATTTGTCATTGTTCTTAATTTTCTTCGGTTTTCTATTTTAAGATTTTTAGATTTGATATGGAATCTGAGAGGTCAAATATGCTGTTTACCTTTTCTACTGCCAAGTTTACACCTTCACTATTACAGTGGAACTTTTTGTCCAGGAAGTTGTCTAAAGGGAATTGGTTGTTGCCTAATTGTTTTTTGGTAGGTTTCGACACTACTTTCCTTCCATCTGTAGCATTTCTTAATATTATTCAGTTCCTTTGGCTTTGATGCCTCATGATTGAGTATTGCTCTGTTCAAGTAGACTATGATTACGGTTATCCTACCAACGGGACATTAAAAACTGTAATATCCTATGTTTCACCGAGTCGTGGCTGAACGACGACAATGATTACATACAGCTAGCGGGCTATACGCTACATCGGCAGGATAGAACGGCTGACTCCGGTAAGACAAGGGGTGGCGGTCTGTGTATATTTGTAAACAACAGCTGGTGCACAAAATCAAATACTAAGGAAGTCTCAAGGTTTTGCTCGCCTGAGGTAGAGTATCTTATGATAAGCTGTAGACCACACTATTTACCAAGAGAGTTTTCATCTATATTTTTCATAGCTGTCTATTTACTACCACAAACCAATGCTGGCATTAAGATTGCACTGAATGAGTTGTACAAGGCCATAAATGAACAGGAAAACCCTCATCCAGATGCAGCGCTCCTAGTGGCCGGGGACTTTAATGCAGGGAAACTTAAATCCGTTCTACCTCATTTCTACCAGCATGTTAAATGTGCAACCAGAGGAAAAAAAACTCTAGACCACCTTTACTCCACACACAGAGACGCATACAAAGCTCTCCCTCACCCTCCATTTGGCAAATCTGACCATAACTATATCCTCCTGATTCCTGCTTATAAGCAAAAACTAAAGCAGGAAGCACCAGTGACTCGGTTAATAAAAAGTGGTCAGATGACGCAGATGCTAAGCTACAGGACTGTTTTGCTAGCACAGACTGGAACATGTTCCGGGATTCTTCAGACAGCATTGAGGAGTACACCACATCAGTCACTGGCTTCATCAATAAGTGCATCGATGATGTCGTCCCCACAGTGACCGTACGTACATACCCCAACCAGAAGCCATGGATTACAGGAAACATCCACACTGAGCTAAAGGGTAGAGCTGCCGCTTTCAAGGAACGGGACTCTAACCCGGACGCTTATAAGAAATCCCGCTATGCCCTCCGACGAACCATCAAACAGGCAAAGAGTCAATACAGGACTAAGATTGAATCGTACTACACTGGCTCTGACGCTCGTCGGATGTGGCAGGGCTTGAAAACTATTACAGGATACAAAGGGAAGCACAGCCGCGAGCTGCCCAGTGACACAAGCCTACCAGACGAGCTAAACCACTTCTATGCTCGCTTCGAGGCAAGCAACACTGAAGCATGCATGAGAGCACCAGCTGTTCCTGATGACTATGTGATCACGCTCTCCGTAGCCGATGTGAGTAAGACTTTTAAGCAGGTCAACATTCACAAGGCCGCAGGGCCAGATGGATTACCAGGATGTGTACTCCGAGCATGTGCCTTCACTGACATTTTCAACATGTCCCTGACTGAGTCTGTAATACCAACATGTTTCAAGCAGACCACCATAGTCCCCATGCCCAAGGACTCTAAGATAACCTGCCTAAATGACTACCGACCCGTAGCACTGACGTCTGTAGCCATGAAGTGCTTTGAAAGGCTGGTCATGGCTCACATCAACAGCATTATCCCAGAAACCCTAGACCCACTCCAATTTGCATACTGCCCCAACAGATCCACAGATGATGCAATCTCTATTGCACTCCACACTGCCCTTTCCCACCTGGACAAGAGGAACACCTACGTGAGAATGCTATTCATTGACTACAGCTCAGCATTCAACACCATAGTGCCCTCTAAGCTCATCACTAAGCTAAGGATCCTGGGACTAAACACCTCCATCTGCAACTGGATCCTGGACATCCTGACGGGCCGCCCCCAGGTGATAAGGGTAGGTAACAACACATCTGCCACACTGATCCTCAACACGGGGGCCCCTCAGGGGTGCGTGCTCAGTCCCCTCCTGTACTCTCTGTTCACCCATGACTGCATGGCCAGGCACGACTCCAACACCATCATTAAGTTTGCCGACGACACAACAGTGGTAGGCCTGATCACCGACAACAATGAGACAGCCTATAGGGAGGAGGTCAGAGACCTGGCCGTGTGGTGCCAGGACAACAACCTCTCCCTCAACGTGACCAAGACAAAGGAGATGATTGTGGACTACAGGAAAAAAAAGAGGACTGAGCACGCCCCCATTCTCATCGACAGGGCTGTAGTGGAACAGGTTGAGAGCATCAAGTTCCTTGGTGTCCACATCACCAACGAACTATCATGGTCCAAACACACCAAGACAGTCATGAAGAGGGCACGACAAAGCCTATTCCCCCTCAGGAGACTGAAAAGATTTGGCATGGGTCCTCAGATCCTCAAAAAATTCTACAGCTGCACCATCGAGAGCATCCTGACTGGTTGCATCACCGCCTGGTATGGCAACTGCTTGGCCTCCGACCGCAAGGCACTACAGAGGGTAGTGCGTACGGCCCAGTACATCACTGAGGCCAAGCTTCCTGCCATCCAGGACCTCTATACCAGGCGGTGTCAGAGGAAGGCCCTCAAAATTATCAAAGACTCCAGCCACCCTAGTCATAGACTGTTCTCCCTGCTACCGCACGGCAAGCATAGTCACTTTAACTCTACCCACATGTACATATTACTTCAACTATCTCAACTAGCCAGTGCCCCCGCACATTGACTCTGCACCGGTACCCCCCTGTGTATATATAGCCTCCCTACTGTTATTTTATTTTACTTCTGCTCTTTTTTTCTCAACACTTTTTTTGTTGTTGTTTTATTTTTACTTTTTTTGTTAAAAATAAATGCACTGTTGGTTAAGGGCTGTAAGTAAGCATTTCACTGTAATGTCTGCACCTGTTGTATTCGGCGCATGTGACCAATAAAATTTGATTTGATTTGATTTGATTTGATTTGATTTGATTTTGCTGTGGTCTGATAGGGGTGTCAGTGAGCTGACTGTGAACGTTCTGAGAGACTCTGGGTTGAGGTCAGTGACAAAGTAGTCTACAGTACTACTGCCAAGAGAAGAGCTATAGGTGTACCTACCATATTAGTCCCCTCGAAGCCTACCATTGACTATGTACATACCCAGCGTGCGATAGAGCTGCAGGAGTCGTGACCCATTTTTATTGGTTATGTTGTCGTAGTTGTGCCTAGGGGGGCATATGGGGGAGTGAATGCTGTCACCCCAGGTAGGTGTATGTCCCCCTGTGTGCTGAGGGTGTCAGGTTCTTGCCCAGTTCTGGCATTTAGGACGCCACAGACTAGTACATGTCCCTGGGTCTGGAAATGATTGATTTCCCCCTCCAGGATGGAGAAGCTGTCTTCATTAAAGTATGGGGATTCTAGTGCGGGGAAATAGGTGTCACGTCTCCTCCCGTTGCTCCCCTCTGGCGCTCTGATTCACCGGTCTACTGAGCCACCGGTCTGAGCACACCACCTCGGCAACACCGGAATGGAAACCCAACGCACCCTAATCACCGCCAGCGCACCTGCACCTCATCATCTCATCACCACCCCTATTTAGCCCTGGACTGTTCTGTTTTGTGTTGTGTGTGAGTATTAAGCGTTGTGTCATTTACACTCTCTTTGTTATTCTCTTTCTCGTTATTAAGTAAACCTTGACCTTGTTAATTCCTGCGTCTGCGTCCTGCCTCTTCGTATACTCAGTACTCATCACAGAATCACACACCGCAATACAGAACAGTCCAGGGCTAAATAGGGGTGGTGATGAGATGATGAGGTGCAGGTGCGCTGGAGGTGATTAGGGTGCATTGGGTTTCCATTCCGGTGTTGCCAAGGTGGTTCACTCAGACCAGTGGCTCAGTAGACCGGCGAATCAGAGCGCCGGAGTGGAGCAACAGGAGAAGACGTGACAGTACTCGCATGTCGGGACGACGAGATGGACCTTGATACCCTCATCACCACGTCCATCCATCTTGACGACATGTTGAGAGAGAGACGACATTCCCAACACCTCCCGGAGCCTCGACGCTCACCCCATCTGAGCTATGGAAGCCGCCCTGCTTCCGAGTCCTCACCATGGAGGTGGGCAGCACCCCCTACACCACCACGGACCACAGATCTCCTGGCAGCTCCCTTTCTAGGCGGTATGACTCCCGTTGCCGCTCTGTGAGTGTTACGTCATCTCCTATCACAAAACCATTGTTTTTAGCTCCCATAACGGTGACTGGTTATTCCTTCTCTTCCATTTCTACTGCAATGATAGATTCCGGATCAGCGGGGAACCTTATAGATAGGGAGCTGGTCTCTGAATGGGGGTTGCCCACCGTGCCACTGCCATCTCTGCTACACGTCACCTCACTTGACAATAAACCACTTGGATCAGGCACCATTACGCACGTCACTCTCCCCATCACCATCACCATTCCCACACTACCGGAGCACCACGAGGAGCTGTCATTCCACATCGTCACTTCACCCCTTCACCGGATCGTCTTGGGATTGCCCTGGATCAGACTACACAACCCCACCATCAATTGGATCACCAAGAGGATCACAGTCTGGTCCACCTCATGCCGGAAGACCTGCCTGCCGGTGGTTTGTTGTTCCACGTCAGGGGATAGTCCGGAGTCCGCCCTCCAGCCCAACATTCCACGTGAGTATGCAGATCTCTCCAATGTCTTCTCTTCATCAAAGGCTACGTGTCTCCCTCTTCACAGGCCTTGGGACTGCGCCATTGACCTGCTGGAGGGACAACACCCCCCGAAGAGTAGCATTTACCCCCTTTCCATGGCGGAGACTGAGGCCATGGAGAAGTATGTGGCGGAGACCCTGAAACAGGGGTTCATCAGACGCTCTACCTCTCCAGCCTCCGCCAGCTTCTTCTTCGGGGCCAAAAAAGATGGAGGACTGAGACCATGCATTGACTACAGGGGGCTGAACGCAGTCAACACCAAGTACCGGTACCCCCTCCCTCTGGTTCCGTCAGCCATTGAGCAGCTACGATGGACCTGAGGAGTGCCTACAACCTGATCCGAATCCGGGAAGGAGACGAGTGGAAGACGGCATTCAGCACTACCTCAGGCCACTATGAAAACTGCATCATGCCCTACGTCCTCGCCAACGCACCATCTGTGTTCCAGTCCTTCATCAATGACGTGTTCCAGGACATGAGGTGGTGGTGTACATCGACGATATCCTGATCTCCTCGGCTACGTTCGAGGAGCATGTCAGGGATGTCCGAGCTGTCCTACACCGCCTCTGGGAACACAGCCTGTTGGTGAAGGGGGAGAAATGTGAATTCCACCAACAGCCATCTCCTTCCTGGGATACAGGATCAGTCCTCAGTGGGTGTTCATGGAAGGAGTGAAGATGGACGCCGTCAGGTCATGGCCAGTCCCCACCACCATCAAGGGCCTACAGAGCTTCCTGGGCTTCGCCAATTTCTACCAGCATTTCATCATGTCCTTCAGCTCCATAGCCGCCCACTCACCTCTTTCCTTAAGGGTGGGCCTCAGAAGCTGGCCTGGAACCCTGAGGCTGATGCTGCCTTCAAGAGGCTGAAGGAGAGTTTCACCACAGCACCCATTCTAAAACACCCAGATCCATCTCGTCCTTTCATCCTGGAGGTGGATGCATCGGAGGAGGGCGTGGGTGCGGTCCTCTCCCAGCGGCACGGTAAGCCAGAGAAAATGTATCCCTGTGCCTTTTTCTCTAAAAAGCTTACCCCTGCAGAGAGGAACTATGGAGTTGGAGACAGGGAGCTGTTGGCGGTGGTCCTTGCTCTGGAGGAATGGAAACACTGGCTGGAGGGCTCAGTCCATCCATTCTGGATTCTTACTGACCACCAGGATTTGGAGTACATACGGGCAGGGAAACGGATGAACTCTCGTCAAGCCAGGTGGGCCCAATTTCTTACTCGCTTTCAATTCATTCTGTCCTACCACCCAGGATCCCAGAATGTGAAAGCCGACGCACTCTTCAGGATGCACCATACCGGAGAAAGGAAGGATCTGGGGGATCCTATCCTGCCCTCGTCTCTCAACGTTGCACCTGTCGTTTGGGATGTGGACGAAGACATCCACCTGGCGGATCAGGAGGACCCAGCGCCTGCCAACGTCCCTCCGGGGCGCGTGTATTTACCCACCAGTGTCCGTGACCACCTGCTGATCTGGGCGCACACCACCCTTACGGCAGGGCACTCTGGTATTACGCGCACCCTGCATTCTCTAGCCCAAAAATACTGGTGGCCCACCTTGGCTTCTGATGTCTCCGGCTATGTCAACTCCTGTTCCGTATGTGCCCAAACGAAGACACCTCGGAACGCCCCGGCAGGCAAACTAGTTCCTCTCTCAGTGCCTCAGCGACCTTGGTCACACCTGTCCATAGATTTTGTCACCGAACTTCCACGTTCTGACGGCATCTCCACAGTCATGGTGGTCGTAGATCGGTTCTCCAAATCATGCCTTTTTTTTCCACTAACTGGTCTTCCTTCTGCTCTCCAGGTCACTGAGGTCCTGTTCCAACAGGTCTTCCGGCATTATGGACTTCCGGAGGACATCGTCTCGGACCGTGGCCCCCAGTTCACCTCCCGAGTGTGGAAGGCTTTCCTGGAGAAGATCGGGGCCACGGCCAGCCTCACTTCCGGGTATAGGCCTCAGTCGAATGGGCAGGTGGAGCGCATGAACCAGGAGCTGGGGAGGTTTCTTCGTTGCCACTGTCAGGACCGGCAGGGTGAGTGGGCAAGGTTTATTCCCTGGGCAGAATATGCCCAGAACTCCCTCGTTCACTCCTCCACGGGGCTCACTCCCTTCCAGTGCATCCTGGGGTACCAGCCGGCCCTGGCCCCTTGGACACCCAGCCAGACCAATGCGTCCGCTGTCGACGAGTGGTTCCACAGGGCCAGGCAGGTCTGAGACGCCGCCCATGTCCATCTCCAGAGGGCCATTTGTCGGCAGAAGGACCAAGCCGACCGCTACCGCAGTGAGGCTCCTGTATTCCAGCCTGGTGATCATGTCTGGCTGTCCACAAAAAACCTCCCTCTCCGCCTGCCCTGCAAGAAACTGAGCCCCCGGTTTGTGGGGCCGTTTAAGGTCCTCCGGCGGATATATGAGGTATAATACCGGCTGCTACTTCACCCTCACTACCGTGTCTCACCCACTTTTCATGTGTCTCTCCTCAGGCCGGTGGTTCCTGGTCCTCTGGTGGATGCCGTCCTCCGGGGCACGCCCCCTCCGCCCCTGGACATTGACGGGACCTGCTGGACTCCAGGTTCCGTGGGGGACGGCTCCATTACCTGGTGGACTGGGAGGGATATGGTCCTGAGGAGAGGAGCTGGGTTCCGGCTGGGGACGTTCTGGACCCCTTACCGGCCTACTCCTCGTCCTCGGGCTTGTCCTCCTGGCTGGCGACGTCCTGCGGCTGGAGCCACGCATCCGGGGGGGGGGGGGTCTACTGAGCCACCGGTCTGAGCGCAACACCTCGGTAACACCGGAATGGAAACCCAACCTAATCACCTCCAGTTCACCTGCACCTCATTATCTCATCACCACCCCTATTTAGCCCTGGACTGTTCTGTATTGTGTTGTGTGTGATTGTTAAGCATCGTGTCGTTTACTCTCTCTTTATTATTCTCTTTCTAATTATTAAGTAAACCTTGACCTTGTTAATTCCTGCGTCTGCGTCCTGCCTCTTCGTATACTCAGTACTCGTCACAATAGGTAGCACACAGGAGGAAATGTTTCTCTGTTGAGATCATTTCCTTTTGAATTTCTAGCCAAATATAAAATGTTCCTGTTTTGATTAATTTAATAGAGTGAGTTAGGTCTGCTCTATACAAAATTAGCGTACCCCCTGAGTCCCTTTCCTTTTTCACACCTGGTAGTTTGGTGGATGGGACTACCAGCTCTCTGTAACCTAGAGGGCAACCAGTGGGTCCGTCTCCTCTATACCAGAAATATCTCCTCTATAATATATATATTTCCGATTTCTTTGGTGAAGTCCAGATTCCTGCTCTTTAGGCGAAAGGCAGATGACCTCAGGCCTTGGATATTCCAGGATGAAATAGTGAAGGCTTTGTGTTCTATAAGGTGTCTAATGTTGTGGGTCTTGTGGTTTGGCCTCAGGCCAGTAATTGTGAGCAGAGCCTGCTTAGCATCTGGTACATGCCATTGGGCTAGTGTAAGAGTGGGGGTTGGGCCTGTTTGCCTGCTCACGGCCTGGGCGTATGTGTGACTTTCATGTTGAAGCCCTCTTGCGGGAGTGGGGGGCATGGGGTGGGTAGGAGGGGCATAGGTCTGATCTGGGGGGGCCTAAATGGTGTGTGGCATTGTTGACTTGGGGGGGTGTTAATTGGTTGGGGTGGGGGTGTGGATGTGGCTGGTGGTGCTGTGGTCTGGATTTAGGTCCTCTAGGCAGGGGTCTTCTATGTGTAGGTCGAGGGGGGGTTCCCGCAGGTCTGGGAGAGTGTCTCGCTGGTCTGGGCGGGGTTTCTGTTGATATGTTGCTCCTGTGTGAGGTGTTGGATCTGCGGTTGAGGGTGATATCCTTTAGGGTCCGGGCGAAGGTGGGCACTGCTGCCTTCTATAGGTGGACCTGGTCGTAAAGGCTGTTCAAGTCCAGGGTGGAGTGGTGGGCCAGGGAGACATTTGGTTTTGAGGCACAGTCACAGGAAATACTTGCGTTTACCTGCTGTATGTTCTGCTGGCTTCTCTGCGGGGGTGGCCAGCTCTCTAATGGGTTGTTCTCTGTCACCCGTCATCGTTCTCACCTGCTCCGCCAGCACTCTGATCCCCTCCTCTAGTGCTCTGTTCTTCTCCTGCTCCTGCTCTTTCTCCTGTTGATGTTGTCTTACCACAGTCCAGAGTGCAGATTTGTCTCTCTCCACCTCCAGCTCTCTGGGTCTAGTTAAGGGGGTGTTGTTGTGCTGGACTGTTGTCTGCGTCTGTGCTGACTGGGGTGTAATCAATCACCTGCTGTTCCAGATCCACCTGCCTTACCTCCAACTGGGTGAATTTATCCTTCATTTCAATGAGGGAGTAGTACTCTGTGCTGGGAAGTTGACTTTCCACTTGGAGTTGCTCATCTGTGGGGTTATTTAATGAAGAGGTCTGGTCTGACCCACTCGGGGTGGGGGTATCTTTCTCAGGGGAGAGCTTCTCCTGCTGAGCTATTTCTTTGATTAGATGAAACTCCAGCTGGAACTGTTTGGGGTTGCCCTGTACCAATACTGTTCCAGATTTATAGAGATTATATTAGCTGACTCAGAGTCCTCGTTGTCTAGTATCCTGAGTTTCCATCCATCGCTAACACCCCCCTTCTTAACAGAGGGATAGTGTGCTAATATAAGGTAGATGGAAGATAAGGTTGCTTATGTTCCCATTTTTATAAAAGTCAGCAAAAAGTGTCTCTTGATTTCCCATAAGGAGCTTCATTTTGTACTCTTTTCGTGTCTTATCATTCTTTACGTACAGAGGGTACTGTATTTTAATTACTTCTGAACAGCGTGAGGGTGCTTCTAAGGCCTCTCCATTTGGTTGGGGTAGACTGTGCAACTCTCCTGCCATTGTTGGGCTCAAGGGCTTTGACACCTCTCACTTCACACGTCAGCGCTAATTGAAGTTGTATCTCTTTGTACTAGCAAGCTTGGTAGCCTTAGCATTCAGTCCTTATAAAGTAAAACACTGTGAAAAAGAGAGCTCTGCTTAATAGAGTATGTTGTTCTTGTTGACAAGCCTCCTCTCCTAATGACAGGCCAGGCTGTTAGCTCGGAGATCTCTCTCTCTCTCTCTCTCTCTCTCTCTCTCTCTCTCTCTCTCTCTCTCTCTCTCTCTCTCTCTCTCTCTCTCTCTCTCTCTCTCTCTCTCTCTCTCTCTCTCTCTCTCTCTCTCTCTCTCTCTCTCTCTCAGCTTCACAGAGAACTGCTGAGCTGGAACAGATATGAGCCTAATTGGGTTCTTAGGTACCCCCCTCCCAAGACCTGCACAAAAGTTTGAGGATTTAGAGAATTTAGACCAGCTACTAAAGCCTACATGGTTCATTTTTGTTTATGTATACAGTACTATTTCAAAACAGAAAAAGTTTCAGTTGCACTTTATTTTACAGTACAGTCATTATGCACAATAGTGGATGAATTGACTGTTAATAGGAAGACATTTTGATACTGTTGCTCAAACCAAAATCTGAAGTGTGTACCATTGACCATGTCACATAGCCAAAAAAATCCACTGACTTTGGGCATGTGTAGCCATAACTCCTAAGGGTCCATTTCCTCCCCTCCAACTTCTGCTAGATTCCAACAGGAATAAAATTCATCCAGAAAAAGCTAATTGAAGTATTAAAACAACCCGGGAGAGTGTACAGCCATAACTCAATCATGGGCGCTTCCGGAACACCATATACATTACAACAATACCACAGACAGGCATTTTGGGCGTGCACACAAACACATGCACACATACACATTATCAAAATATCATGAAACAGTGTTTACATGAAGCCAGAAAGAGAGTATAGCCTGGCCCTGTACAGATCAGAGTCTGGTGTTTCTGTACAGGACACATTACATATAATAATACATTATAGGATTGGCATAAAGCAAAAGTCTACTGTTAACATGTTACTACAGTCACTGTAGTGTCCGCAGAGTGTACAACAGAGAGACCGCCCTGAGATTTGAAGGTTGGGAGTTCGATCCACTGCCGAGTCATACCAAAGACTATAAAAATGGGACCCAATATTTCTCTGCTTGGCACTCAGCATTAAGGAGATAGATTGGGGGTAAGGCCCTGCGATAGACTAGCATCCTGTTCAGGGGTGTACTTGTACATCAAGCTGCCTCATGCTACAGGAAACAGGAGATAGGCTCCCATGAGCCATTCCGGCTCACACAAGCCAAGGCTCGTGCAAGGCTACTTACTTACAGTGACAGAGCCCAAACTCATAAACTCTCTGAGAAAGAGATACAGGATGTAATCATGTTGCAAGCAAGGCCACACACACAGACAGAAACATGCATAGAGAGACATACAGACGCACACACACACAAATGTGTGTACGCACACACACACAGTCAACTCCAATTTCTTCAACTCCAGAACCTTTCCTCAATCCCTCAATCAGCCAAGTACAATGCCACATGGCCAGAAGGAGTTGCTATAGAAACACCTTTTGGTATGAGTCCAACTGTATACTTTGTGGGTACCACGCAGGCTTGTGAAATCCAGCCTTGCATTGTAGTGTTGGGACACAACCGGCCATGCAACTTCAACCCAGCCTCCAGCTGAAAACGTGCCTTGGGCAAAACTTTGCAGGCGAGAGAAAACGTCCTGTCTGACCTTGAACAATATGATGGCACACAGTGAATCATGAAAACATCCCTGCATAGTACTTTCTCAATCAGCACCTTACGGGAACCGTTGACAACGTTCTAATGTTCATGAGCGTGGTATCTCAGGGTTACGGGAGCATTGAGGGAACGTCTTTCTGAGGCCACTCCATTCTGCTGACTCAGCCCACAGAGGCCCTGTATGACTGGCTGACTGGTTGCCTGAGAATGCTATCATCTCCCATATAGGTCATCTGGTTAAAGATCAACACTCTTGCTAATGCGTTGGTCGCTGAGGGAAGCCTGTCATTTGGAGGTCTGAGCACTTTATGGCATTGGATCTGATTATGGCTTTTGCAGGAGCTCTAGGGCTGAGAGGAATGCCTCATGCTTTTTGATGACAATCAGATCCAACGTAATAGCTTTCAGCTGAGAGGGAGGAATGGAGTGAGAGAGAGGGAGGAGAGAGAGAGAGAAGACATCGTTTTCAGTGTCGACAGTAATATGGAAGTTATTTTCTTTGCATATGGTGCGATTGTGTGCTCAATGTTCTACAGAGTAATGTTCTGCTTTTAGACAAACGTTCATGTCTGTCTGTCTGTCTGTCAGACTTTATTTCTCTCTGTCCCCCATCTTTCTCTCTCTCTCTCTCGCACTCGCTCTTGCTCTCTCTCAATTCAATTCAATTCAGTGGGCTTTATTCGCATGGGAAACATATGTTTACATTGCCAAAACAAGTGAAATGGATAAACAAAAGTGAAACAAACAATAAAAAGTGAACAGTGAACAGTAAATATTACACTCACACAATTTCCAAAATAATAGAGACATTTCCAATGTCATATGTCTATATACAGTGTTGTAACGATGTGCAAATAGTTAAAGTACAAAAGGGAAAATAAATAAACATATATATGAGTTGTATTTACAATGGTGTTTGTTCTTCACTGGTTGCCCATTTCTTGTGGCAACAGGTCACAAATCTTGCTGCTGTGATTGCACACTGTGGTATTTCACCCAGTTTATCAAAATTTGATTTGTTTTCTAATTCTTTGTGGGTCGGTGTGATCTGAGGGAAATATGTGTCTAATATGGTCATACATTTGGCAGGAGGTTAGGAAGTGCAGCTCAGTTTCCACCTCATTTTGTGGGCAGTGTGCACATAGCCTGTCTTCTCTTGAGAGCCAGGTCTGTCTACGGCGACCTTTCTCAATAGCAAGGCTATGCTCACTGAGTCTGTACATAGTCAAAGCTTTACTTAATTTTGGGTCTGTCACAGTGGTCAGGTATTCTGCCACTGTGTACTCTCTGTTTAGGGCCAAATAGCATTATAGTTTGCTCTGTTGTTTTTGTTAATTCTTTCCAATATGTCAAGTTATTATATTTTTCTTTTCTCATGATTTGGTTGGGACTAATTGTGTTGCTGTCCTGGGGCTCTGTGGGATCTGCTTGTGTTTGTGAACAGTGCACCAGTGTTACAGGAGGGGGTCACAGTTCCGGAGCGACCCACTAGGTGTCATCCTCCGACAACCTTAGGCACCTCCTCACCCACAGTCGGGACTAATCATCATCCTATTGGTGTCACCTGTGTTTTTATGCCCTCACTTCCCTGTGTTCCCCTGCTCAGTTTTCTCTTCTAGTTTCTCTATGTCCAGCAGTACTACTCAGTGTCTGATCGTATACCTATGTACAGATACTTGAGAAGTGTTCTCCCTGTTTCGTTATTTGTTTCAGTCTTAGGTAGTATTTCGTATTTTGGCTGTCTGTCGGTTTTTGGAGACTTATTTGCTCCGCCTTTCTTTTATTGTGATGAGTCCGTTATTTTTTATTTTGGCTTCGGGACCACCAGTAAAGATCCTTGTTTCACAATCTCTGCCTACTGCCTACTGTATATCCTGTACCGCACTTGGGTCACACCTCACCCCAACCCTTACAGAAAACTGAGCCAATATGGACCCAGCGGAGGCAGCACAGTATCGGAGTGCATTGGCAACACAGGGAGCTATGCTGAACCAACATGACCGCAGCCTGCAGCAGATCACCGGGAATCTATGCCAGCTGACGAGTGCAGAGCCGGGTGGACACCCGACCAGCCCCAGCAGCCAGCGGAGCGGAAGCCGCGGCAGCGGCGTCTCCAGTCTCGCCTGTGACATCGCAGGAACCCCACCTACCACCTCCAGAGAAGTATGATGGACGTCCAGAGGGCTGCAGGGAATTCCTCACCCAGTGTTCCCTGGTATTCAGCCTACAACCCTCCTCCTTCCCGATGGAGCAGGGCCGGGTGGCCTACATCATCACTCTGTTGACGGGTCGGGCTAATTCCTGGGCTACCGTGGAGTGGGAGAGCCAAACTCCGGCGTGTTCCAACTCCTACCAATTCACCCAGGAGCTACGCAAGGTGTTCGACACCTCTCAGGCTCACGGCCTGTCAGCAGGGTGACCATTCGGTGGCGGACTACTCCGTGGAGTTCCGGACCCGGGCTCGAGAGGTAGGATGTGAGGAGGCCGCCCAGGGTCTATCGGAGGGGATGAAGGACGAACTCTTCTTCAGGAAGCTGCCTGAGCGACTGGACGGCCTCGTCAAACTCTCGGTGTGGGTAGACAATCGGCGTCGTGAGATGGCACATGAGAGAGGGATGACGCAAGGCGCGCCTCCGCGTCCCCCTATCAACCCGGAGGCTTTCTGCCGATTCAAGGAGATGCCTCAGGAGGAGGCTATGCAGCTGGGTGCGGCGCTCTTGTCCAGGATGGAGAGGCAGAGGCGTCTGCGCCAGGGACGTTGCCTTTACTGCGGCCAGGCACCTCACCACTGCAACTCATGCCCGGAGAAGCTGGGAAACGGGAGGGCTCGCTGGTATCGGGAGGGGTGCTAGCGAGCTGGAACCGAAACCCCAACTCCAGAGACTCCCTGACCTTTCTCTCCGTCAGGGTTCAGTGGGCCCGCGCTGCGCATGCACTGGTGGATTCTGGGGCCGCGGGAAACCTGATGGACGCGGGGCTGGCCCAAGGGTGGAGCGTTCCGTTACTCTCCCTCTCCGAGCCAGTTCCGGTCATGGGCCTGGACGGCCGGCCGTTGGGGTCGGGCTTCAACACCCGGCACACTGTCCCCGTGCGTGTCCGGGTGGTGGGGGGGTTATGGGAGGATATCCAGTTTTTTATTGTGGACTCTCCGGAGTGTCCCCTCATCCTCGGGCACCCATGGCTGGTCGCCCACAAACATTTGACTTCAGATTCTAGTAGAATGAGGCCAGGTGCTGCAGACTGTTCTACTGCCCTTGCCTATTCGAGAACAGGTTTTCCTACTTACAAAGCATGTAGAGGTCTGTAATTTGTATCATAGGTACACTTCAACTATGAGAGACGGAATCTAAAACAAAAATCCAGAAAATCATATTGTATGATTTTTAAGTAATTAATTTGCATTTTATTGCATGACATAAGTATTTGATAAATCAGAAAAGCAGAACTTAATATTTGGTACATAAACCTTTGTTTGCAATTACAGAGATCATACGTTTCCTGTAGGTCTTGACCAGGTTTGCACACACTGCAGCAGGGATTTTGGCCCACTCCTCCATACAGACCTTCTCCAGATCCTTCAGGTTTCGGGGCTGTCGCTGGGCAATACGGACTTTCAGCTCCCTCCAAAGATTTTCTATTGGGTTCAGGTCTGGAGACTGGCTAGGCCACTCCAGGACCTTGAGATGCTTCTTACGGAGCCACTCCTTAGTTGCCCTGGCTGTGTGTTTCGGGTCGTTGTCATGCTGGAAGACCCAGCCACGACCCATCTTCAATGCTCTTACTGAGGGAAGGAGGTTGTTGGCCAAGATCTCGCGATACATGGCCCCATCCATCCTCCCCTCAATACGGTGCAGTCGTCCTGTCCCCTTTGCAGAAAAGCATCCCCAAAGAATGATGTTTCAACCTCCATGCTTCACGGTTGGGATGGTGTTCTTGGGGTTGTACTCATCCTTCTTTTCCTCCAAACACGGCGAGTGGAGTTTAGACCAAAAAGCTATATTTTTGTCTCATCAGACCACATGACCTTCTCCCATTCCTCCTCTGGATCATCCAGATGGTCATTGGCAAACTTCAGACAGGCCTGGACATGCGCTGGCTTGAGCAGGGGGACCTTGCGCGCGCTGCAGGATTTTAATCCATGACGGCGTAGTGTGTTACTAATGGTTTTCTTTGAGACTGTGGTCCCAGCTCTCTTCAGGTCATTGACCAGGTCCTGCCATGTAGTTCTGGGCTGATCCCTCACCTTCCTCATGATCATTGATGCCCCATGAGGTGAGATCTTGCATGGAGCCCCAGACCGAGGGTGATTGACCGTCATCTTGAACTTCTTCCATTTTCTAATAATTGCGCCAACAGCTGTTGCCTTCTCACCAAGCTGCTTGCCTATTGTCCTGTAGGCCATCCCAGCCTTGTGCAGGTCTACAATTTTATCCCTGACGTCCTTCCATAGCTCTCTGGTCTTGGCCATTGTGGAGAGGTTGGAGTCTGTTTGATTGAGTGTGTGGACAGGTGTCTTTTATACAGGTAACGAGTTCAAACAGGTGCAGTTAATACAGGTAATGAGTGGAGAACAGGAGGGCTTCTTAAAGAAAAACGAACAGGTCTGTGAGAGCCGGAATTCTTACTGGTTGGTAGGTGATCAAATACTTATGTCATGCAATAAAATGCAAATTAATTACTTAAAAATCATACAATGTGATTTTCTGGATTACATACATCTACATGCTTTGTAAGTAGGACAACCTGCAAAATCGGCAGTGTATCAAATACTTGTTCTCTCCACTGTATATGTTGAAGAGGGTAGGGCTTAAGCTGCATCCCTGTCTCACCGCACAGCCCTGTGTAAACAAATGTGTGTGTTTTTTGCCAATTTCAACCCCACACTTGTTGTTTGTGTACATGGATTTTATAATGTTGTATGTTTTTCCCCCAAAACCACTTTCCATCAATTTTTATTGCAGGCCCTCATGCCAAATTGTGTCAACAGCTTTGTTGAAGTCAACAAAGCATGAGAAGACTTTGCCTTTGTTTTAGTTTGTTTTTTGTCAATTAGGGTGTGCAGAGTGAATAAGTGGTCTGTCGTACGGTCATTTGGTAAAAAGCCAATTTGACATTTGCTCAGTACATTGAGGAAATGTACAAGTCTGCTGTTAATGATAATGCAGAGGATTTTCCCAAGGTTGCTGTTGGGGTAAAATGTGTCTCCACTTTTGTGGATTGTGGTTATTAGTCCATGTTTCCAAATATTGGGGAAGATGGCAGAGCTGAGGATGATGTTAAAGTGTTTAAGTATAGCCAATTGGAATTTGTGGTCTGTATATTTTATCATTTCATTTAGGATACCATCAACACCACAGGCCTTTTTGGGTTGGAGGGTTTGTATTTTGTCCAGTAGTTCATTCAATTTAATTGGAGAATCCAGTGGGTTCTGGTAGTCTTTAATAGCTGATTCTACGATTTGTAATTGATCATGTATATGTTTTTGCTGTTTGTTCTTTGTTATAGAGCCAAAAAGATTGGAGAAGTGGTTTATCCACACATCTCCATTTTGGATAGATAACTCTTTTCGTGTTGTTGTTTGTTTTCCCAGAAGTGGTTAGATTCTATGGATTCTTCAATTACATTGAGCTGATTTCTGACGTGCTGCGCTCTCTCTCTCTCTCAGACAGTAGCCTCACTCTAGTCTCTATTGTTGCTCCCTACAGTAAGCGGTGGCGGCAGACAAAGCCTCGCCTTGTAGGCCAATATCTGTCTGTCTCTCTGCCAAGGGGTCACCATCTCTCTCTCTCTCTGTGCTTCTGACTTCGATGCCAGTGCCCAACAGGCCAGTACTTGAGAACCACTCGAAGAAGGAGATTCTAAAAGAAGCATGCCAGGATAAGAAACAAACCATCCCTTCAGTCAGCAACTGAAAACACTCAAAGCACCTATTGTGTTGAAGTTAATATAACTGGTGGTGTTTTCATTCACTGGCAGTGATGATGAATAAACAACGTCTATGATGGGAGATAAAGCACATTGCCCCATTGTGAGGTTTCTCACTTGTGTGGGGTGATGTCATCACTGAATGATGATGGTCAGTGTAAAGAGATGCAGTTTGCTGTAATTGATATTGTCTCTATCCCAAATGGCACCCTATTCCCTTTATACTGCAGAACTTTTGAACAGGGCCCATAGGTCTCTGGTCAAAAGTAGTACACTTTGTAGGAAATAGGGTGCCATTAGGAACGGAGACAAGATCATTTACAGCCAACCCTTGTTGTCATGGCACACTCCGGGTTGTTAAGTGTTGATGGGCCTTGTCACTGCTGGCAATACTGACAGTGACAGAGTGAGTGTGTGTTTGCTTGGGGGGGTGTATTTTGTGTGTGTGTGTGTGTGTGTGTGTGTGTGTTTGTTTGTGTGTGTACATACACATTATCACTCATCAGGCTAACAGGGTCAGAGGAACTTTTAGTCAGAGGGTTTAACATAAACCTGGCATGATGTCCACTATCTACCATCATCCATCTCTGTTAAACACTGCATTGATTAGAGCTGTGTTTACTGTATCTATAGAGCACCAGTTGACATTGACTGACTGTTAAACACAATCCTATGTCATTCCATGAGTGCTACTCCGCAACATTGGTGAAGGAGCAATGACAGCTTGGTAACAGATTTCCGTTTACATGGAATCATGGACAATAAAGTTTTATTTATTCAACACAACGTCTAGTTTTACCGCTCAGGAAGTTGGAGTTTTCTTAAAGGATTCCAATAAAACTAAAATAAACTATTTTAACAACACACATAGCATTATCGCTAACGAGTGACATCCCCATGCTATTTCCTCATAAATAAAGTGGTTTGGGGACTTTTTTCCTCTTTTGGCGAAAAAGAGAATTGATATGCCCCCTGTTTCATTTTACTCCTAATTGTAAACAGCTGTTGTCATAAATACATTAAATGAGCATAACCTTGCAGAGCACTCGGCGCAGGTAACAACTTCCTTATGTTTTACATCGGGTTCCACACAGAAATAGCAGAAACAAGAAAGAAAGAGAAAACACTAAAAATCTTAGCTAGTTTCACTCAAAAGCAAGTTTGATGCAAACCATGCATGCGTTCAGCACACAATGTAGTCCTTCGGGTGTGTCCTTGTAGACTAGTTTCCTGGTATGTAGGGGAAAAACCCACTGTGCCGCGGTAACTAGTAATGACTGCCCCGGCTGGAGGGGCCTCACGAGTGTAGCACACCTCACATGACATCAGAGCTGCCTGCTGTGCATCTGCTGTGTATCACTGCATGGGGCTGGACTCCTTGCCCTGTTCTGTCTATTACATTACATTACACTACATTAATGCTTTTGGCTACTCTTCAGCCAAGTGAGTCAGTGGCCCTATCCAGAAACAGCCCCTAGCCACTAGCCCTTAGCCCTCTTGGTACTTGTGTAGCTCTGAAAGAATGGGATCGTTTAAGCAATATGGTAGTAGCTACACCTAGCCCTCTGATTAGATCTAACTAGATGGAATTTGACTAGATGGAATTTTCGCCATATTGCTTATGCCTAGCGACACAAGTGCCTACATGGTGTAGCAGCTAGTTTCAAGTATGTAAGCTACGGAGTTCCAGAATTGGGGTCAAATCAATTTCAGTTCCAGTCAATTTAGAAGGTAAACAAAATTCCAATTCCAATTCCACATTTTCCTCATTGAAAAGCATTGAAGAAAATTGAAATTGGAATTTCAGTGTACTTCCTAAATTGACTAATTGAAATGCAATTGACACCAACCCTGCTGAGTTTGGTGCTATGTAGGGGTCAAAATTGTGTAGCGGTCAAAATCTGTAGGGGTCAAAATTAAACCATCTTGTTAAGAGGGAGGCCGGGAATGTCCTTCATGAGGGATCGGGGACAGGAAGCCATATACATGCATTCTTGGTTCCTCCCCAGCCCTCCTGTAACATGCTTCTTAGAAAGAAGGCTGTGGCCTGGGGTGCTATAGTGGATTATAGGAAACATTGGCAACCGCACCCATCCTCATGCCTCCACCCCCTCCACTCCTGCCTCCCCTCCTCAAGCTCTGGGTATGAGGGGCCTGTAAATAGATTGTAGTGCGACACATACTGACACACACATACGCACACATACATTGTTTCATCAAAAACTCACAGAAACACACACACACAGACCTACGTTAACATGCATAACAGACCTACTGGATGAAGTCCATTGTTTCTACTGTGCACATACACACACTTACATGCACACACATACACAAATGTATGCAAACACGCACACTGACTATGCTTAATCAGTTTAAATAAAGAAGCCTAGCTAGTTGAGACCTCTTGAGACATAGTAGGCGCAGCAAATGGAAGTGCACACCTAAACCAAAACACCGCTGGACGACCGAGTGAATAAAGAAAGAAGAAAAGAAAGAGAGAAGAACTTGAGATGGTTAAAGACATTCAGTCTGTCTTCAGATCGGCTTGCTGGAACACACAAAGGCAAGATATACTCTAGGCTATTTCATGATGACTTGTCCTTTGTCCTGCAAACAATATAAATCATAAGTCAGTGATGTGTCACACAGAGAGATGAGGTCAAGATTCACCCTTCCACTTGTCATAACCGGACGCCGGAGACATACCAAAGGTCAGAGTTCACATGCAGCACCCTTGGTGGACCCCATAAAGAGAGGGACTAGTTCCTTTGGCAGAATACATTTCTCAGTGTGTAAATGTACAAGAATGTGTGATGAAGTTCTACATTTGGAATTAATTTAATTTCTCCCACTCCACCCAGTTCTTATATAAGAAGCACTCGTAACTATAGCGAGGGTTCACTGGATTGAACCAAAAACATCTCGGGATCAGGCCTACTCGAGTTTTCCACTGACATAAAATGGTTGCAAGCAGTTACAGTCTTGCTTCGCTCAGTTGTGACATGGGCCAGTAGACATATCTAGCCTCTGTAATCCTTTTGCCAAATGTACACAATTGTAAAAGCATGGTTTGTTAATCGCTTCAAGGCACAAGTAGTATTGTTTTTTTGTATTCTGAGCCTCAGTACAGAAGTGCAAATTATGCCACTAGGGGATTTCATCACATCACAAAATAGTTCATGGGTTTCCTTTATTATTATATTATATTTGTATTGATTTTTTATAGCACAGCTTTAATACTGCAGATGAATTGTAGCTTCCATCAATGTAATTGTCTGCATCATTTCAAATCACCCATATCTTTTTTTGTAAATATACAGTGCCTTCAGAAAGTATTCAGACCCCTTGTCTTTTTCCACATTTTGTTACGTTACAGCCTTATTCTAAAATTGATTACAGTGAGGGTGTCACGCCCTGGCTCTGGGGACTCTTAAATGTTGAGCCAGGGTGTGGAGTTTCTATGTCATATTTTCTATGTTGTGTTTTCTAGATCGTGTTGATCTATGTTGGCCAGGGTGGTTCCCAATCAGAGGCAGCTGTATCTCGTTTTCTCTGATTGGGGACCATACTTAGGCAGCCTGTTTGGCACTAGTCGGTGTGGGATCTTGTTCCGTTAAGGTTTGTTTTGTTGTAACCTAGGACTTCACGTTTCGTTTGTTTGTTGTTTTGTCGTGAGTTAAGTACTTAATAAAATGTACGCTTATCACGCTGCGCCTTGGTTCCACAAATCTTTAAACGGACGTGACAGAGGGAAAAAAGTATTTGATCCCCTGCTGATTTTGTAGTTTGCCCAATGACAAAGAAATGATCAGTCTATAATTTTAATGGTAGGTTTATTTGAACAGTGAGAGACAGAATAACAACAAAAAAATCCGGAAAAATGCATGTCAAAAATGTTATGAATTGATTTGCATTTTAATGAGGGAAATAAGTATTTGACCCTCTCAATCAGAAAGATTTCTAGCTCCCAGGTGTCTTTTATACAGGCAACGAGCTGAGATTAGGAGCACACTCTTAAAGGGAGTGCTCGTAATCTCAGCTTGTTACCTGTATAAAAGACACCTGTCCAAAGAAGCAATCAATCAATCAGATTCCAAACTCTCCACCATGGCCAAGACCAAAGAGCTCTCCAAGGATGTCAGGGACAAGATTGTAGACCTACACAAGGCTGGAATGGGCTACAAGACCATCAACAAGCAGCTTGGTGAGAAGGTGACAACAGTTGGTGAGATTATTCGCAAATGGAAGAAACACAAAATAACTGTCAATCTCCCTCGGCCTGGGGCTCCATGCAAGATCTCACATTGTGGAGTTGCAATGATCATGAGAACGGTGAGGAATCAGCCCAGAACTACACGGGAGGATCTTGTCAATGATCTCAAGGCAGCTGGGACCATAGTCACCAAGAAAACAATTGGTAACACACTACGCCGTGAAGGACTGAAATCCTGCAGCGCCCGCAAGGTCCCCCTGCTCAAGAAAGCACATATACAGGCCCGTCTGAAGTTTGCCAATGAACATCTGAATGATTCAGAGGAGAACTGGGTGAAAGTGTTGTGGTCAGATGAGACCAAAATTGAGCTCTTTGGCATCAACTCAACTCGCCGTGTTTGGAGGAGGAGGGATGCTGCCTATGACCCCAAGAACACCATCCCCACCGTCAAACATGGAGGTGGAAACATTATGCTTTGGGGGTGTTTTTCTGCTAAGGGGACAGGACAACTTCACCGCATCAAAGGGACAATGGACAGGGCCATGTACCGTCAAATCTTGGGTGAGAACCTCCTTCCCTCAGCCAGGGCATTGAAAATGGGTCGTGGATGGGTATTCCAGCATGACAATGACCCAAAACACACGGCCAAGGCAACAAAGGAGTGGCTCAAGAAGAAGCACATTGAGGTCCTGGAGTGGCCTAGCCAGTCTCCAGACCTTAATCCCATAGAAAATCTGTGGAGGGAGCTGAAGGTTCAAGTTGCCAAACGTCAGCCTCGAAACCTTAATGACTTGGAGAAGATCTGCAAAGAGGAGTGGGACAAAATCCCTCCTGAGATGTGTGCAAACCTGGTGGCCAACTACAAGAAACGTCTGACCTCTGTGATTGCCAACAAGGGTTTTTCCACCAAGTACTAAGTCATGTTGTGACACTCTGGCTCCATGGACTTTATTATTGAGCCAGGGTTGTTATTTTTCACTTGGGTGTATTTCTATGTTGGGTATTCTAGTTGTGTATTTCTATGTTTGGTTGGAGTAGCTTGTTAGTCATATGACTCCCAATCGGAGGTAACGAGTGTCAGCTGTCGGCTCGTTATCTCTGATTGGGAGCCATATTTATACTGTGTGTTTTCACTGTGTGTTTGTGGGTTTTTGTTCCATGTTTCTGTCAGTGTTACAGAGGACTTCACTATCGTCATTTGTTGTTTTTTCGTGGTTGCTTTATTTAATAAAGTCATTATGTTCACTCCACGCGCTGCGTATTGGTCCGCTTCTTCAGACGATCGTGACAGAAAAACCCACCGTAAAAGGACCAAGCAGCGTGTCCAGGAGCAAGACAGCTGGACATGGGAGGAAGCGCCTGGTAAGGAGATCGAGAGGCTGGCGATGGCCCAGGTGGGCAAATCGTGGTCCTGGGAGGACATGCTCGGGGGCAAGGGACCTTGGGGGAGAATCAAGGCCCTGGCGAGAGAGGAGCAACGGCGTCAGCAGGTCCATCGTTGGAAGGACGAGAGGCAACCCCAAAAAATTTTTTTGGGGGGGCACGGCGTGAGAGACTGATGTGTGTTACCAGTCCGGTCCGGCCCGTTCCTGATCCCCAGTTAAGGCCAGTGGTGTGTGTTCCCGGTACGGACCGGCCTGTTCCTACTCCACGCACCAGGTCCACGGTGTGCTACGCCAGCCCGGCCCGGCCTGTTCCGGCCACTCGCACCAGGGATACGGTGCGCTTCGCCAGCCCGGCCCGGCCTGTTCCTGCTCCACGCACCAGGGATACGGTGCGCTTCGCCAGCCCGGCCCGGCCTGTTCCGGCCACTCGCACCAGGGATACAGTGCGCGTCGCCAGCCCAGCCCGGCCTGTTCCTGCTCCACGCACCAGGGATACGGTGCGCTTCGCCAGCCCGGCCCGGCCTGTCCCGGCCACTCGCACCAGGGATACGGTGCGCGTCGCCAGCCCGGTCCGGCCTGTTCCGGCCACTCGCACCAGGGATACGGTGCGCGTCGCCAGCCCAGCCCGGCCTGTTCCTGCTCCACGCACCAGGGATACGGTGCGCGTCGCCAGTCCAGCCCGGCCGGTTCCTGCTCTACGCACTACGCCTGTGGTGTGCGTCACCAGCCCAGCCCGGCCTGTTCCTGCTCCACGCACGAAGCCTACGGGGTGCGTCACCAGCCCAGCCCGGCCTGTTCCTGCGCCACGCACGAAGCCTACGGGTGCGTCGCCAGCCCAGCCCGGCCGGTTCCTGCTCCACGCACTAGCCCTGAGATGCGTGTCCTCAGTCCGGGACCACCAGTTCCGGCACCACGTACTAGGCCTTATGTGCGTCCTCAGGGTCCAGCATGCCCTGTTCCTTCTCCCCGCACTAGCCCTGAGATGCGTGTCCTCAGCCTGGGACCACCAGTTCCGGCACCACGCATCAGGCCTACGGTGCGTCTCAGACGGCCAGAGTCTGCCGTCTACCCAACGGGGCCTGAACTGCCCGTCTGCCCAACGGCGCCTGAACTGCCCGTCTGCCCAACGGGCGCCTGAACTGCCCGTCTGCCCAACGGCGCCTGAACTGCCCGTCTGCCCGACGGCGCTTGAACTACCCGTCTGCCCAACGGCGCTAAAGCCGCCCGTCTGTACTGAGCCTGCAAAGCCGCCCGTCTGCCATGAGCCTTCAGAGCCGTCCGCCAGATCGGAGCCGCTAGAGCCTTCCGCCAGACAGGAGCCGCTGGAGCCTTCCGCCAGACGGGAGCCAGAGCCGTCCGCCAGACAGGATCAGCCAGAGCTGTCCGCCAGACAGGATCAGCCAGAGCCGTCCGCCAGACAGGATCAGCCAGAGCCTTCCGCCAGCCAGGAGCAGCCAGATCCGTCAGCCAGCCATGAGCAGCCAGATCCGTCAGCCAGCCATGAGCAGCCAGATCCGTCAGCCAGCCATGAGCAGCCAGATCCGTCAGCCAGCCATGAGCAGCCAGATCCTTCAGCCAGCCATGAGCAGCCAGATCCGTCAGCCAGCCATGAGCAGCCAGATCCGTCAGCCAGCCATGAGCCGTCCAGCCAGGATCCGCCAGAGCCGTCCAGCCAGGATCCGCCATTTAGTCCGGTACTGCCCCTTAGCCCGGTGCTGTCCCTTATCCTGGTGCTGCCCCTTATCCTGGTGCTGTCCCTTATCCTGGTGCTGCCCCTTAGTCCGGTGCGGCCCCTTAGTCCGGTGCTGCCCCTTAGTCCGGTGCTGCCCCTTAGTCCGGTGCTGCCCCTTAGTCCGGTGCTGCCTCTTAGTCCGGTGCTGCCCCTTAATCCAGTGGGGTTAAATGGGAGGGTGGTTATTTGGAGGAGGCTACGTAAGCAGGTAGTGACTATGGTGGGGTGGGGACCACGACCAGTGCCAGAGCCGCCACCATGGACAGACGCCCACCCAGACCCTCCCCTAGACTGTATGCTGGTGCGCCCGGAGTTCGCACCTTTAGGGGGGGGTACTGTGACACTCTGGCTCCATGGACTTTATTATTGAGCCAGGGTTGTTATTTTTCACTTGGGTGTATTTCTATGTTGGGTATTCTAGTTGTGTATTTCTATGTTTGGTTGGAGTAGCTTGTTAGTCATATGACTCCCAATCGGAGGTAACGAGTGTCAGCTGTCGGCTCGTTATCTCTGATTGGGAGCCATATTTATACTGTGTGTTTTCACTGTGTGTTTGTGGGTTTTTGTTCCATGTTTCTGTCAGTGTTACAGAGGACTTCACTATCGTCATTTGTTGTTTTTTCGTGGTTGCTTTATTTAATAAAGTCATTATGTTCACTCCACGCGCTGCGTATTGGTCCGCTTCTTCAGACGATCGTGACACATGTTTTGCAGAGGGGTCAAATACTTATTTCCCTCATTAAAATGCAAATAAATGTATAACATTTTTGACATGCGTTTTTCTGGATATTCTGTCTCTCACGGTTCAAATAAACCTACCATTAAAATTATAGACTGATAATTTTTTTGTCAGTGGGCAAACGTACAAAATCAGCAGGGGATCAAATACTTTTTTCCCTCACTGTAAATAAATAAAAATCCTCAGCAATCTACACACAATACCCAATAATGACAAGAGAAAACAGGTTTTTAGAAATACAGAAATACCTTCTTAGCAAATGTATTAAAAATAGAGAGACAGAGCTCTAGAGTTCCTCTGTGGAGCTGGGAGAACCTTCCAGAAGGACAACCATCTCTGCAGCACTCCACCAAGCAGGCCTTTATTGTAGAGTGGCCAGATTGAAGCCACTCCTCAGCAAAAGGCACATGACAGCCCGCTTAGAGTTTGCCAAAAGTCACCTATCAAGATTCTCTGGTCTGAATGCCAAGCGTCACGTCTGGAGGAAACCTGGCACCATCCCCACGATGACGCAAGAGACGGTTCGGGAAAAGTCTCTGAATGTCCTTGAGTGGCCCAGCCAGAGCCCGGAATTGAACCTGATCGAACAGCTCTGGAGAGACCTGAAAATAGCTGTGCAGCAACGCTCCCCATCCAACCTGACAGAGCTTCAGAGGATCTGCAGAGAAGAATGGGAGAAACTCCCCAAATACAGGCGTGCCAAGCTTGTAGCGTCATACCCAAGAAGACTCGAGGCTGTAATCGCTGCCAAAGGTGTTTCAACAAAGTACTGAGTAAATGGTCTGAATACTTATGTAAATGTCATATTTCAGTTTTCTTTTGCAAACATTTCTAAAAACCTGTTTTTGCTTTGCCATTATGGGGTATTGTGTTTAGATTGATGAGGTAAAAAATCTATTTAATCCATTTTAGAATAAGGCTATAACATAACAAAATGTGGTAAAGGTCAAGGGGTCTGAATACTTTCCGAATGCCCTGTATATACAGTACCAGTCAAAAGTTTGGACACTCATTCCAGGGTTTTCTTTATTTTTACTATTTTCTACATTGTAGAATAATAGTGAAGACATCAAAACTATGAAATAACACATATGGAATCATGTAGTAAGCACAAAAGCGTTAAACAAATCAAAATATGTTTTATGTTTGAGATTCTTCAAATAGCCACCCTTTGCCTTGATGACAGCTTTGCACACTCTTGGCATTCTCTCAACCAGCTTCATGAGGTAGTCACCTGGAATCCACCTCAATTAACAGGTGTGCCTTGTTAAAAGTTAATTTGTGGAATTTCTTTCCTTCTTAATGCGTTTGAGCCAATCAGTTGTGTTGTGACAAGGTAGGGGTGGTATACAGAAGATAGCCCTATTTGGTAAAAGACCAAATCCATATTATGGCAAGAACAGCTCAAATAAGCAAAGAAAAACGACAGTCCATCATTACTTTAAGACATGAAGGTCAGTTATTCCGGAAAATTTCAAAGAACTTTGAAAGTGTCTTCAAGTGCAGTCGCAAAAACCATCAAGCGCTATGATGAAACTGGCTCTCATGAGGATCGCCACAGGAAAGGAAGACCCAGAGTTACCTCTGCTGCAGAGGATAAATTCATCAGAGTTAACTGCACCTCAGATTGAGGCCCAAATAAATGCTTCACAGAGTTCAATTAACAGACACATTTCAACATCAACTGTTCAGAGGAGACTACGTGAATCAGGCCTTCATGGTCGAATTGCTGCAAAGAAACCACTACTAAAGGACACCAATAAGAAGAAGAGACTTGCTTGAGCCAAGAAACACGAGCAAGGGACATTAGACCGGTGGAATCTGTCTTTTGGTTTGATGAGTCCAAATTTGAGATTTTTGGTTCCAACCGCCATGTCTTTGTGAGACGCAGAGTAGGTGAACGGATAATCTCTGCATGTGTGGTTCCCACCGTGAAGCATGGAGGAGGAGGTGTGATTGTGTGGGGATGCTTTGCTGGTGACACTCCCCGCCCACTCAGCCTGTTCTTTCAGGCTTCCTGATAGTTAGAGATGAGAGAAAGCAATTTCTTCACTTCTGAGCATTTTAATAGTGTAAAAATATTATGGTGATGTCATTCAAAGGCACCTTTTACTTGGTAAATAGGATGACTGTGTGGGACCTTTAATAAACAAAATCTAGTTCTCTGATCAATTGTATTAGTATTATTTTAATTTTTTGAGCATACAATATAGTTCAGTAATTGTATTATTTATTTTATACAGTCTTTTAGCTCATCTTTATCAAGGGGGCCAATAATTTTGGACCTGACTATATATGCCATTTAGCAGATGCTTGTATCTAAAGCGACTTACAGTCATGCACGCTTAAATTTTTGTATGGGTGGTCCCAGCAGGAAATGGAATCCACCAATCCTGGCATTGCAAGCACCATGCTCTACCAACTGAGCTACAGAGGACCACTTGGTTGTGATACAACCAATATTTTTGTGATACAACAGAGTTCTTATGCACAAAAATGGTTAGACAACCATTGTGCGGTGTCTCCACAATGCCTACGGAATGATTTTTGTGCAGAAAAACTCTCATTAGAGTGTGTACGAGTGTGTACGTGCATTAGAGTGTGTACGGGGAAACTGTGATAACGGCTTCAGCTGTTACTGTGGGACATTGATCGGTCATGGACCCCGACGATGACTGGCCTCCAACTCCAACATATTTCCAAGATGGCATCATCTTTTGTTTACTTCTGTGACAAAGATTGTATTGGGTAGTCGCAAGTGCTATAGCCACTATGCAGAGAATAATTAGTTTAGCTTTTACGCCACTCTAAAGCAAGGCTCATCACTTCTTGTTCTGTTGAAATGCAGTATGTGCAGGCTTTTGTTCCAGCGCAGCACCCAGCATCTGATTTGAATACTCAGGTTGGTTATTTGAATACTCAGGTTGTCAAAATTATAAATATACTGAGCAAGAATATAAACGCAAATGAAATGCCTGTCCTTCTCACAAAAACATGCACACTGATACATTTGTTAATGCAAAATAGCCTAATCTTCATGACTAATGTTCAAACTTAGACGTCAAACAGTATCAAGGTTGTGGTCTAATGCTTCAACAAATATTAGGCGTAACCGTGTTCAGGTGTTATGGCACTAGGCTCTTTATTCATTTTACTAGGCTGGAAACAATAACCCGCACACACTGCAGCTCTCCAATACCAATAGGGAAGACCACTGCTTCAAAATAAAGTATAACACCTAAAATCCAGATGTTTTGACCCAACTAGTGAAACTATAGGCTGTAGATAGTCCAAATACTATAGGATCGGGTGAGCAGCCTGGAAAATATGGGTCATGAAGGGTGACATCAGAGTACTCAGTGTCACACCAGATGTCCTTCCCTGGAGAGACTGGTTGCATCCCACATTGCACCCGATCCCCTATGTAGTGAATTACTTTTGACCAGGGTCCATAGGGCTCTGGTCAAAAGTAGTGCAATGTAGGGAATATGGTGCTGTTTGGGATGCAACCTAGGTCTGCTGTAATGCATTCGGCAGAGCAGTTGGAAGTTAGCAGCTGGAAGCCGCTTGGCGCTTGCAGCTGCACGGTTTTCTCCATCCAGAATGAGATCTGCAGGGCCCCCACGCTGTTCATTCCTGTACTACGGTGTAGCCACATCGGACAGACTGAGGAGGATAGGCGAAGCCGGGGTATCTCCTGACATTTGCTGAAGTACACACACACACACACACACACACACACACACACACTCACAAAGAGACACACACACGCTCACACACACACACACAATTGCACATACTCAGATTGCATGGCTGGAGTGTGTGCAAAGTGTGTAAGGACTGTGTAGTCTCACAGACCTAGCCTGGTTCCAAATCTGCATGTGCTTCAGGGAAGAGAACCGACCTGTAAGGTAGTATGAAGGAGTGACTGCTCAGATGCAGTGTTTTTCTCGTAAAACCCAGGGTTTATTATCTGCTAATGTCCTAATGTCGTGTCAGAATATGTGTGGGTTTGGGCGCGTGTGTGTTCATGTGCGAACAGTAATGTAGTGTTCCTAGGTGTGGATTGATGCTGGCCCTGTGCGTTTGGCACCTATACTGCCTCCTTGGGAAAAACTGTCAGGAAAATAGTTTAATCTCCATATGATTTGTTTCATGCAATTGTTAAATAATCAATGGCTGTTGTGAATATAGGCGAGTATGATTATTGTCATAACGATAGTCAGAGGAGATAGATTGCAAGTTCCATCAGAATCACCTATATTCACAACAGCACAATTTTCCTGACAGTTTTTCCCTAGGCGGCATAGGTGTGCCACAAAGCGCTGGGCAGTGCCTTTAGTGTTGGCACACAACAGAAAAAAGTATTTGAATTGAAATACACATGTTTGAGGACATTACAGCATTTCATCACACCCACCAGTGGTGAGAGCCTTCTCTAGCTGTTATTCCCATTTATGCCTACATTTGTTTTAAGTGGTTTAAACAACTTACTTGTCCCATCAATCAGTACATTCATCATGCGTCATTGTAACGATCCCGGCAGTCTGAGTCGGGTCCTGTCTGTGGACTAGTTTTCTGCTCGTGATCTCCAGTTTCCCGAGGGTTCTGGAACGCTCCGGGGAGCTCTCTTGATTTCCGCACCTGCATCCCATCAGCAATCTGCACACCTGGTCCTGATCATCACCCTTCTTAGGCTCTGGCCTAACATCCATTCCCTGCCGGATCGTTAGCCATGAACATCACTCGTCCGGAACCTTCATCCAACCTCTGCCTGGTGGTCGGCGGCTGCCGAGCCATGATGGGATCAACCACTGCACCCCCAACAACTAATCAACGCCGCCCGCTCTGTTCCCTGGATTATTCAGCATCACTCTTGAATTTGTAAATAAACACTCACCTTCGTTTCAACTTACCTTGTCCTGGTCTGCTTCTGGGTTCTGGCTTTGTAACTCGTGACAGAACGATCCGGCCAGTAATGAACCCAGCGGACCTGGACTCTGTTCGCCATGCCATTACCCATCAGGAGAAGATGTTGGGCCATCATAGCACGGTACTACAGGAGATCGCGTTGTCAGTTCGGAACCTTTCTACCGGTCTGACGGAGGTCCAGAACCAACGCAAGTTTCCGGTGGAGGATCCACTACCGGTTTCACCCATCTCGCCTGCCGCTTCTGGAGCTGTGTCCTTCCGTGAGCCCAAGGTTCCGACACCGGATAAATATGAGGGGGAGCTGGGAAGATGCCGTTCCTTCCTTATGCAGTGTGGATTAGTGTTCGATCTACAGCCCTACTCTTATGCCACAGACAAGGCTAGGATAGCCTTTGTGATTGAGTTGCTGCGTGGTCGAGCGCTGGAGTGGGCTTCAGCCGTTTGGGAACGACAAGACCCCTGCATGGCTTCATACCAGGGGTTCACGGCCGAGATGAGGAAGCTCTTCGACCATTCCGTCCGAGGGAGGGACGCAGCTAGGCGCCTGTTTTCGCTTCACCAAGGAACTCGCAGCGTGGCCGACTTCGTGATCGAGTTCAAGACGTTGGCTGTGGAGAGTGGGTGGAATGAGGAGTCTCTGCAAGCGGCCTTTTACCAGGGTCTGTCGGAGCAGCTCAAGGATGAGTTGATCTCCTATCCGGAGCCTAGTGACCTGGACAGCTTGGTAGCCTTGTCTATTCGGGTGGATAATCGAGTCCGAGAGCGAAGGAGGGAGAAGCAATGGGGTCCGTCCAATCGATCAGCTTCTCAGTTCCCAGTCGGGTCGGGTGGTGGACCAGAACACGTCGATCATTCTCCACCACAAAGGATTAGTGGAGAGGTCCTCTCTCCCGATTCTGAACCCATGCAAGTGGGGCGGCACGGGTTAACCAAGGAGGAGCGTCAACATAGACGTAAGACCAACTGCTGCCTCTACTGTGGTAGCTCGGGACATTACATCTCCACTTGTTCCCCGGCGGTCGTCAAACTGCCCGGCTCGCTAAAGTTGGGAGGACTTTTAGCGAGCCAGTTTCAACCTCTCAGTACCTCTGTCAGACCCCGTTTCCCGGCTACCCTTGTGAACAGGAATCAGAGCTTAGCGATTAACGCTTTTATCGATTCAGGTGCCGATGGAAGCTTTCTTGATGCCGAGTTGGTGGAACAGCTGGGGCTTTCCAAGGAGCAATTGCCGGAAGCCATTGAAGCGACCACTCTGAACGGCAGTAGTCTGGCACGTATCACGATGAGGACTGAACCGGTTAAGATGCTGTTGTCGGGGAATCATTCGGAGATGATTTCATTCTTCATTCTGCCGTCTTCCCATGTTCCTCTGGTCCTTGGATACCCCTGGCTGAAGGAACACAATCCCACGTTCGATTGGGTGACGGGCAAGGTAACGAAGTTGGAGCCTTGATTGTCATGCTAACTGTCTCAAGACTGCCTGTCCCCATTCGGTTCCCAGTCAGGTGATTGAGGCTAAACCCCCAGATTTGTCCCTGGTTCCCGAGACATATCACGATTTGGGGGAAGTGTTCAGTAAGCAGAAGGCTCTGTCACTCCCTCCCCACCGACCATATGATTGTGCCATCAACCTGTTCCCTGGAGCTGTCTACCCCAAGGGAAGGTTATACAGTATTTCCCGCCCTGAACGTGAGGCTTTGGAGACCTACATCAAGGAGTCCCTAGCTGCTGGTCTCGTTCGTCCCTCGTCATCACCCCCTGGGGGGCAGGATTCTTCTTTGTGGGGAAGAAGGATGGCTCTCTTCGACCGTGTATTGATTATCGGGGTTTGAATGACATCACGGTCAAGAACAAGTATCCCCTGCCCTTGATGAGTTCTGCCTTCGACTCCTTACAGGGTGCTACGGTGTTCACCAAGCTAGACCTACGCAATGCGTATCACATGGTCCGGATCAGAGAGGGAGACGAGTGGTTGACGGGTTTCAATACACCGATGGGTCACTTCGAGTATCAGGTGATGCCGTTTGGACTGACCAATGCTCCAGCGGTATTCCAGAGTATGGTGAACGACGTCCTGAGAGATATGATCGGTCTCTTTGTGTTTGTTTACCTGGATGACATTCTGATCTTCTCGAAGGAACCTTCCGACCACGTCCAGCATGTCCGGCAGGTTCTGCAGCGATTGTTGGAGAATCGCCTGTTCGTGAAGGCCGAGAAGTGCGAGTTTCACGCCCACACGACATCCTTTCTCGGGTACATCATCTCCAGGGGAGAGATTAGGATGGACCAGGAGAAGGTTAGAGCGGTTCTGGAATGGGCCCAGCCCGGTACGAGATTGCAGCTCCAGAGATTTTTGGGGTTTGCGAATTTCTACCGCAGATTCATCCGGGATTACAGTCGTGTGGCCGCTCCGTTAACGGCCTTGACTTCCAGTATCAGGAGCTTCAAGTGGAATCCGGAGGCGGATCGAGCGTTTCTGGATTTGAAGAGGCGATTCACCAACGCACCGATTCTCTCTCAACCGGACACGGCCCGTCAGTTCGTCGTTGAAGTGGACGCGTCTGATGTGGGAGTTGGCGCCATCCTGTCGCAGCGATGCTCCACGGACAGTAAACTCCATCCCTGCGCCTACTACTCTCGTCGCCTTTCGCCTGCGGAGAGGAATTACGATGTGGGTAACCGGGAGCTTCTCGCGGTGAGACTTGCCTTGGAGGAGTGGCGCCACTGGTTGGAGGGGGCGGAGCAGCCGTTTATTGTCTGGACTGACCACAAGAACCTTGCTTACGTGCAATCGGCTAGACGTCTCAACTCCCGTCCAGGCCAGGTGGTCGTTGTTTTTCGGACGATTCAATTTTTCCCTGACGTTCCGACCTGGATCTAAGAACGGCAAGGCGGACGCCTTGTCTCGGATGTTCTCCAAGACGGAGGAGAGTGGGTCCAAGACCGAGACAATTCTCCCCCGGAACTGCGTCGTGGGAGCTGTTAGGTGGAAGATTGAGGAGGAGGTGATGGCGGCTCTTCGGACGCAGCCCGGTCCCGGTAACGGTCCACCCGGTCGGTTGTTTGTGCCTGAGTCGGTTCGTCCTGCGGTCCTCAAATGGTCCCACGCCAGCAAGATGGCTTGTCACCCTGGCGTGGCTCGGACGATGGCGTTACTTCGCAGACGTTTTTGGTGGCCTGCCATGGCCGAGGATACTCGGGGTTATGTTGCTGCCTGTCCAGTGTGTGCGCAGAATAAGAGTACCAATCGGCCCAGCTCTGGACTACTTCACCCCCTTCCTATTCCCCGGCGACCATGGTCGCATCTGGCCCTGGACTTTGTCACTGGGTTGCCCGCTTCTGAGGGGAACACGGTCGTTCTGACTATCGTGGACAGATTCAGCAAGTTCGCCCACTTTGTGCCAATTGCCAAGCTTCCCTCTGCCTCGGAGACGTCCGAGATCCTGGTTAGGGAGGTTTTCAGGGTCCACGGGTTGCCCAGTGATATCGTTTCCGACCGTGGCCCTCAGTTTACCTCTGCTGTCTGGAAGTCCTTCTGTTTGGCCATTGGAGCTACAGTCAGTCTCACATCTGGTTTTCACCCCCAATCTAATGGTCAGGCGGAGAGAGCCAACCAGAAGATGGAATCCACGCTACGCTGCCTGGCCTCTTCCAACCCCACCTCCTGGGTCTCTCAGTTGCCTTGGGTTGAGTATGCCCACAATACTCTCCCTACATCTGCCACTGGGATGTCTCCCTTCCAGTGCCTGTATGGCTACCAACCTCCCTTGTTCCCTTCTCAGGAGAAGGAGCTCTCAGTGCCTTCTGTTCAGGCCCATATTCGTCGTTGCCACCGGACCTGGCATCGGGCCAGAAGGGCACTCCTTAGAGTTTCGGACCGGTATCAGCTCCAGGCGAATCGTCGCCGGATCCCCGCTCCCACCTACACCATCGGAGATAGGGTCTGGTTGGCCACACGGGATCTTCCTTTACGGACTGAGTCTAGGAAGTTGTTACCGAAGTTCATTGGTCCGTTTGTGGTGGAGAAGGTGATCAATCCGGTGGCAGTTCGACTCAAACTCCCGAGGACGCTCAGAGTCCATCCCACCTTTCATGTCTCCTGCCTCAAGCCTGTTTTCCTCAGTCCTCTGTTGCCTCCTCCGCCTCCTCCTCCTCCTCCTCGGATGATCGGAGGTGGTCCTGCCTACACGGTGCGACGCATCATGGATTCCAGACGGCGGGGCCGGGGTTTCCAGTATCTCGTGGACTGGGAGGGGTATGGTCCTGAAGAGAGGAGTTGGATTCCGCGGCGACAGATCCTAGATGCTGACCTCATCCGTGACTTCTACCGCCTCCATCCTGGCGCTCCGGGGAGTCCGCCCGGTGGCGTTCGTCGGAGGGGGGGTACTGTAACGATCCCGGCAGTCTGAGTCGGGTCCTGTCTGTGGACTAGTTTTCTGCTCGTGATCTCCAGTTTCCCGAGGGTTCTGGAACGCTCCGGGGAGCTCTCTTGATTTCCGCACCTGCATCCCATCAGCAATCTGCACACCTGGTCCTGATCATCACCCTTCTTAGGCTCTGGCCTAACATCCATTCCCTGCCGGATCGTTAGCCATGAACATCACTCGTCCGGAACCTTCATCCAACCTCTGCCTGGTGGTCGGCGGCTGCCGAGCCATGATGGGATCAACCACTGCACCCCCAACAACTAATCAACGCCGCCCGCTCTGTTCCCTGGATTATTCAGCATCACTCTTGAATTTGTAAATAAACACTCACCTTCGTTTCAACTTACCTTGTCCTGGTCTGCTTCTGGGTTCTGGCTTTGTAACTCGTGACAGTCATACCTTTTGACAACATAAACATGCAACTGGTTAGTTACCTGCCAATGACTTACCATAAACGTAGGCGTTACTTTGTAGGTGTAACTTTTATAGTCCTTCCTTCCCATAACACCTGAGCTATATGTCACCTCCATTTCCTCCGGAAGGTTCTTATCAGCCAGGTGTGTGCTACGGACTAATACCCAACACCACCTGTTAATCAACCACACCTTCAGGATATTGTTCAGCTGACCCCAGGTGAGTTCACTGAGTGTTAGAGGTATTTTACTATGATACTGTAAAACCACTGTATTACTACGATACTGTAGTATTATTAAGACCATGACCACTAGTATTTTGTATTTTATTAAAGCAGAAGCTACTCTTCCTGGGGTCCACACAAAACATAAAACATGACATAATACATAGCATTAATAGACAAGGACAGAATTACTGTACATAAATGATAAATACGTATACACTCTTTCATACATTTATGACTTCATAATCATGTGATTCATAGATGCTACTGAATGCAAGTGCAACACACAAAAACAAAAAATTGAAATACAATAAAAAGGAGGTGCGTTGCAAATAGGCTGACATTCACCCCTGCTATATTCACCCTTGAGGTGAATATAGCAACCTTGTTTCGTTAAATTCCCCTGACGTGAATAAAGCTACCTTGCTTCTATAGTTACTTGTCTTATGTTTCCACTATCATTCCCCCACACCATATTCACACCCAGCAGAGTCCACCAGTCACACATATACACACATATCAGTACATACTGTACTTAGGTATCAACTCAAGGACAGAACTACATACAGTACATTTAAAATAAGAATACACACTTTATACACTTTAGCCTAACATTCCATACATCAATAATACTTTGCTCTACTGAGGCAGGCCCTGATATTCTAATGTAACTGCACCAATGCTCTTTAAACAACCTGAGAGATTCTCACAACATCCGTTTGTTAGTGAGCTGAGTAGAGTATCATATTATACGGAGCATGACTGAAGTCCTTACTCTACTGAGGCTTTGTTTACAATTTCTTTCTCTAAGCAGGCCCTGATATCCTAATGCCAAGGGCAAATCTTTTCTTTAACTTTAACCCAAAAACCAGCTCGTGAGGACGATGCTACGAGCTATTTATACTGAACAAAAATCTAAATGCAACATGCAACAATTTCAACATTTTACTGAGTTACAGTTCATATAAGGAAATCAGTCAATTGAAGTAAATTCATTAGTCCCTAATCTATGGATTTCACAAGACTGGGCAGGAGCGCAGCCATGGGTGGGCCTGGGAGGGCATAGGCCCACCCATTTGGGTGCCAGTCCCACCCATTGGGGAGCCAGGCCCAGCCAATCAAAATACGTTTTTCTCCACAAAAGGGCTTTATTACAGACAGAAATACTCCTCAGTTTCATCAGCTGTCAAGGTGGCTGGTCTCAGACGATCCCGCAGGTGAAGAAGCCGGATGTGGTTGTTCTGGGCTGGCGTGGTTACACATGGTCTGCGGTTGTGAGGCCGGTTGGACGCACTGCCAAATTCTCTAAAACGACGTTGGAGGCGGCTTATGGTAGAGAAATGAACATTCAATTCTCTGGCAACAGCTCTGGTAGACATTCCTGCAGTCAGCATACCAATTGCACGTTCCCTCAAAACTTGAGACATCTGTGGCATTGTGTTGTGTGACAACACTGCGCATTTTAGAGTGGCCTTTTATTGTCCCCAGCAAAAACGTGCACCTGTGTCATGCTGTTTAATCAGCTTCTTGATAATGACTATCTCATCTCTGTACCCCACACATCCAATTACAGTGGCTTGCGAAAGTATTCACCCCCCTCGGCATTTTTCCTATTTTGTTGCCTTACAACCTGGAATTAAAATTGATTTTTGGGGGTGTATGTATCATTTGATTTACACAAGATGCCCACTAATTTGAAGATGCAAAATATTTTTTGGGGTGAAACAAACATGAAATAAGACAAAAAAAACTGAAAACTTGAGCGTGCATAACTATTCACCACCCCAAAGTCAATACTTTGTAGAGCCCCATTTTGCAGCAATTACAGCTGCAAGTCTCTTGGGGTATGTCTCTATAAGCTTGGCACATCTAGCCACTGGTATTTTTGCCCATTCTTCAAGGCAAAACTGCTCCAGCTCATTCAAGTTGGATGGGTTCCGCTGGTGTACAGCAATCTTTAAGTCATACCATAGATTCTCAATTGGATTGAGGTCTGGGCTTTGCCATTCCAAGACATTTAAATGTTTCCCCTTAAACCACTCAAGTGTTGCTTTAGCAGTATGCTTTAGCAGTATGCTTAGGGTCCAGTGTATATTTGGCCTAAAACACAAGGCCAAATATACACTGGAGTTGCTTACCAAGATGAATCAAACCACTCAGGGATGTAGCTCAGTTGGTAGTGCATGGCGTTTGCAATGCCAGGGTTGTGGGTTTGATTCCCACTAACTGTAAGTCGCTCTGGATAAGAGCGTCTGCTAAATGACAAAAAAATGATATATATATATATATATATATATATATATATATATATATATATATATATATATATATATATATATCCTGCTAGAAGGTGAACCTCTGTCCCAGTCTCAAATCTCTGGAAGACTGAAACAGGTTTCCCTCAAGAATTCCCCTGTATTTAGCGCCATCCATGATTCCTTCAATTCTGACCAGTTTCCCAGTCCCTGCAGATGAAAAACATCCCCACAGCATGATGCTGCCACCACCATGCTTCACTGTGGGGATGGTGTTCTCGGGGTGATGAGAGGTGTTGGGTTTGCGCCAGAAATAGCGTTAACCTTGATGGCCAAAAAGCTCTATTTTAGTCTCATCTGACCAGAGTACCCTCTTCCATATGTTTGGGGAGTCTCCCACATGCCTTTTGGCAAACACCAAACGTGTTTGCTTATTGTTTTCTTCAAGCAATGGCTTTTTTCTGGCCACTCTTCCGTAAAGCCCAGCTCTGTGGAGCATACGGCTTAAAGTGGTCCTATGGACAGTCCTATACTCCAGTCTCTCCGCTGTGGAGCTTTGCAGCTCCTTCAGGGTGATCTTTGGTCTCTTTGTTGCCTCTCTGATTAATGCCCTCCTTGCCTGATCCGTGAGTTTTGGTGGGCGGCACTCTCTTGGCAGGTTTGTTGTGGTGCCATATTCTTTCAATTTTTTAATAATGGATTTAATGGTGCTCCTTGGGAGGTTCAAAGTTTCTGATATTTTTTTATAACCCAACCCTGATCTGTACTTCTCTACAACTTTGTCCCTGACCTGTTTGGAGAGCTCCTTTGTCTTTATGGTGCCGCTTGCTTGGTGGTGCCCCTTGCTTAGTGGTGTTGCAGACTCTGGGGCCTTTCAGAACAGGTGTATATATACTGAGATTATTTGACAGATCATGTGACACTTAGATTGCACACAGGTGGACTTTATTTAACTAATTATGTGACTTCTGAAGGTAATTGATTGCACCAGATCTTATTTGGGGGCTTCATAGCAAAGGGGTTGAATACATATGCACGCACCACTTTTCCGTTATTTATTTTTTTGCATTTTCTGAAATAAGTAATTTTTTTTCATTTCACTTCACCAATTTGGACTATTTTGTGTATGTCCATTACATGAAATCCAAAAAACGCCAATGGGGATGAATACTTTTGCAAGGCACTGTATCTGTAAGGTCCCTCAGTCGAGCAGTGAATTTCAAACACAGATTCAACCACAAAGACCAGGGAGGTTTCCAATGCCTCGCAAAGAAGTGCACATATTGGTAGATGGGTAAAAATAAATAAAAACTGACACTGAATATCCCTTTGAGCATGGTGAAGTTATTAATTACACTTTGGATGGTGTATAAATATACCCAGTCATTAAAAGATCCAGGTGTCCTTCCTTACTCAGTTGCCGGAGAGGAAGGAAACCACTCTGGGATTTCACCATGAGGCCAATGGTGACTTTAAAACAGTTACAGAGTGCAATGGCTGTGATAGGAGAAAGCTGAGGATGGATCAACAGCATTGTACATTGTACTCCACAATACTAACCTAATTGGCAGAGTGAAAAGAAGGAAGCCTCTACAGAATCAAAATATTCCAAAACATGCATGCTGTTTGCAATAAGGTACTAAAGTAAAACTGCAAAGAATGTGAAATTAGCTTTATGTCCTGACTGCAAACCATTACGTTTGGGGCAAATCCAACACAAAACATCACTGAGTACCACTCTTCATATTTTGAAGCATGGTTGTGGCTGCATCATGTTATGGGAATGCTTGTCATTGGCAAGGACTAGGGAGTTTGTTGGGATACAAATAATTGGAATAGAGCTAGAGGAAAAACTGGTTCAGTCTGCTGGGCAACACATTCACCTTTCAGCAGGCCAATTACCTAAAACACAAGGCCAAATATACACTGGAGTTGCTTACCAAGATGACAATGATCATTCCTGAGTGGCCTAGTTACAGTTTTGACTTAAATCAGCCTGAAAATATATGGCAAGACTTGAAAATGGCTGTGTAGCAATGATCAACAACCAACTTGACAGAGCTTGAAGAATTATAAAGGGAATATTGTCCAAATATTGTACAATCCAGGTGTGCAAAGCTCTTAGAGACTTACCCAGAAATACTCATAGCTGTAATTGATGTCAAAGGTGATTCTAACATGTATTGACTCAGAGGTGTGAATTATAATGTAAATGAGATATTTATATATTTCATATTCAGTAAATTTGCATTTCTAAAAACGTTTTCACTGTGTCATTATGGGGTATTGTGTGTAGATGGGTAAAAAAATGTATATTTAATCCCTTTTGAATTCAGGCTGTAACACAATAAAGTTAGGAATAAGTTAAGGGGTATGAATACTTTCTGAAGGCACTGTATATGAATGCTGTAAGTACAGAAATTGTTTGCTCACTGGGAAAGGAATATCCAACTAGTCAGTGACAACTGTGTGGAATTTCGAGTTTGTGAGCTAATTACAGTATTATAGTCACTATGTCCTGGGATTTCCTATGAACTTCTATGTAGAAGAACCCCTTACCTTCTAACGACTCTTGTTTAGCTTGTGAGCGTCATAGAGAGAAACATGTGCATGTTCATGAGAGTCAGGTTTTCATAGATAGCTTTTAATAGTTTGTAGCTCAAACCATTCAGACTCTACTGACATTTTTGTAAAAAGACCTGGCCCAAGGAACCTTTCGGGATCCGCCCTTGTCTCACAAACACTGCTCTAGCTCAGCCCACGTTAATCCCTCAGACTAATGGTATCTATGGATGCAGAAGAAATACTGTAGATGAATCCAAATAGTACAACCCAAAAGTCTGTAGCTCAAACACACAAAGGGGTTAGAAGTCCAAAACGTGTCGGCATTACGGTGGGACTCATCGGGTTACAATAGAATAGAATAAAATAGAATAGAATAGAATAGAATACAACTTTATTGTCCATCCAGGATGTACATTTTTCTTTGGCATCAACTTACATTATTCATGCAAGTGAGCTCAGGGTCTGGCAGCAGTGATGCGCCCCTTAAGGCTAGTGGTAGATCATTAATAAAAATAGAAAACAGTAGCGGGCCAAGACAGCTTCCTTGTGGAATACCACACTCAACATGTTTACCGTTAGAGAGGCTTCCATTAAAAAACAAATAGATTCGATGTCCGCGCCCCACATAAATCCAATTAGCATAAGGAAAAAATCTGTCTGTTTAAGCTAGAGATATCAGTTTTTTTGCATGGACATCTGCGGTGGAAGGTAGCCAAGCTATGGAAAGATGAGACTCTCACGAACACGATGGTGTTCTCCGTTTTGCTTGACAACCCTCACAAGCGTCATGGGACTCGTCTGAAGTCGGTACCGCCAATCTGCCAACTTCTGTCTGTAGCGTCCGAACAGTGTGGGCTGCCCACTAATATGAACACTCTATGGAAAGGTGAGACTTGTTTTGCTCTAGGCCGCCCACAAGCCTCACAAAACTTGTCTGAAGGTAGCCCGGTACCAGTTTAAAAAATGAATGGAAGTACAGTGCCCTCCGTAATTATTGGGACAGTGAAGCATTTATTTTTTATTTTGACTCTATACTCCAAAAATGTACGTTAAAGTGCAGACTAGACTGTCAGTCTATTTTCATTCATATCAGGTGAACCATCTAGAAATTACAGCACTTTTTGTACATAGTCCCCCCATTTTAGAGAAACAAAAGTATTGGGACAAATTCACTTATATGTGTATTAAAGTAGTAAAAAGTTAAGTATTTTGTCCCATACTCATAGCACGCAATGAATGCATCAAGCTTGTGACTCTACAAATCTGTTGGATGGATTTGCTGTTTGTATTGGTTGTGTTTCAGATTATTTTGTGCTCAATAGAAATTAATGGTAAATAATGTATTGTGTCATTTTGGAGTCACTGTTTGTGTAAATAAGAATAGAATATGTTCCTAAACCCTTCTACATTAATGTAGTTACGGATAATCCTGAATGATTTGTGAATAATGATGAGTGAGAAGGTTACAAAATCACAAATATCATACCCCCATGGAATACTAACCTCTCACCATTACAATAACAGTGGAGGTTAGTATTTTTGGGGGGGACTCCAAGAAGCTCCTCATTAAATATATTAGTAATCTTATACTGAACAAAAATATAAACGCAACATGTAAAGTGTTAGTCCCGTGTTTCATGAGCTGAAATAGAATATCCTAGAAATGTTTCATATGCACAAAAAGCGTATTTCTCTCAAATTGTGTGCACAAATTCGTTTACATCCCTGTTAGTGAGCATTTCTCATTTGCCAAGATAATCCATCCACCTGACAGGTGTGACATATAAAGAAGCTGATTAAACAGTATGATCATTACACAGGTGCACCTTGTGCTGGGGACAATAAAAGACCACTCTAAAATGTGCAGTTTTGTCACACAATGCCACAGATGTCTCATGTTTTGAGGGAGCGTGCAATTGGCATGCTGACTGCAAGAATCGCCACCAGAGCTGTTACCAGATAATTTAATGTTCATTTCCCTACCGTAAGCCACCTCCAACATCGCTTTAGAGAATTTGGCAGTACGTCCGACCGGCCTCACAACTGCAGACCACATGTAACCACACCAGCCCAGGACCTCCACATCCGGCTTCTTCACCTGTGGGATCATCTTAGTCCAGCCACCCAGACAGCTGATGAAACTGGGGGTTTTCACAACCAAAGAATTTCTACACAAACTGTCAGAAACCGTCTCAGGGAAGCTCATCTGTATGCTTGTCGTCCTCACCAGGGTCTTGACCTGACAGCAGTTCGGCGTCGTAACCAACTTCAGTGGGCAAATGCTCACCTTCGATGGCCACTGGCACGCTGGAGAAGTGTGCTCGTCACGAATGAATCACGGTTTCAACTGTACCGGGCAGATGGCAGACAGCGTGTATCCATCATCAAGAAGAAATCCAGTGTTTGTGTTCTTTTGCCCATCTTAATCTTTTCTTTTTATTGGCCAGTCTGAGATATGGCTTTTTCTTTGCAACTCTGACTAGAAGGTCAGCATCCCGGTGTCGCCTCTTCACTGTTGACGTTGAGACTGGTGTTTTGCGGGTACTATTTAATGAAGCTATCAGTTGAGGACCTGTGAGGCGTCTGTTTCTCAAACTAGACACTCTAACGTATTTGTCCTCTTGCTCAGTTGTGCACCGGGGCCTCCCACTCCTCTTTCTATTCTGGTTTGAGACAGTTTGCGCTGTTCTGTGAAGGTAGTAGTACAGAGCGTTGTACGAGATCTTCAGTTTCTTGGCAATTTCTCGCATGGAATAGCCTTCATTTCTCAGAACAAGAATAGACTGACGAGTTTTAGAAGAAAGTTATTTGTTTCTGGCCATTTTGAGCCTGCAATCAAACCCACAATTGCTGATGCTCCAGACAAGACTCAAGAAGGCCAGTTTTATTGCTTCTTTAATCAGCACAACAGTTTTCAGCTGTGCTAACATAATTGCAAAAGGGTTTTCTAATGATCAATTAGCCTTTTAAAATGATAAACTTGGATTAGCAAACACAACATGCCATTGGAACACAGGACTGATGGTTGCTGATAATGGGCCTCTGTACGCCTATGTAGATATTCCATTAAAAACCAGCCGTTTCCAGCTACAATAGCCATTTACAACATTAACAATGTCTACACTGTATTTCTGATCAATTTGATGTTATTTTAATGGACAAAAAAATTGTTTTTCTTTCGAAAACAAGGACATTTCTAAGTGACCCCAAACTTTTGAACGGTAGTGTAAATCATAAGGAATAAGGTTTTGAAGTGTCTGTCCTATATCTAGGAGATGTAAGAAAGCTCAGGAAATATTTCTATTTTTTTGGACACATATTAAACCCCTTATTTTTGTTAGCACAAAACTACCTTCATTCCTCCATTAATTTGTATGGGTTACCTTCAGATGAGTCCCTTTCCACAGTGGGGTTTGTAGCCCGTATTAGTTTGTTGCCCAAACAGACATTTTCGTGAGAAGACCAATTTTCAGGATGCCTCATGGTCTGACAAACACCGCTGTAGCTCGGCCACCTTCCACAGCAGATGCGGAAGGCCGACAGGCAGATGCGGTCTATTGAGATGCAGCTTAAACTGACAGATTTGTATGGGGATTTCTTTATAATGTTACTTAGATTGACATACGGGTGCGTCAATAGACTCTTACTCTTTCTAATGTTCGCAAGTATGGCCCCAGAGAGTTTCTCACAGGCAGTAAAGCTAACTGAATGGCTAATTGCATATACAGTAGGCCTGTTTTACTGTAATACTACTTAATGTACTGTATATCAGCTTTACCATTTAATTGCTAGTTGGTGTATCTTGTGTATCTTGCTGTTTGTATGCTGTTTGTATTATGAGAGCTCTGGTGAGTAAGACTTCCAATGTATTTATTTATTACAAATGAAGCCCTTTGCTCCACACCGTAAAAAAATGCAACTTAAAAAAAGTCCAGTGAACTTAGATATCCAAGATGGCTGGACCTAAAATTGGGAAATTGTTGAGCTGACATCGAATACTCCATCAACCCAATGATTTCTGCTCAGTGTGAGTTGAATTTGAAAAACAATGTTATGTGAACTTAAATATTGTTTGCCTTTTGCAACACAAATAGCTGAGTTATGGATGTCTGGTCCATGAATTGGACCATGACTGACACTGGAAAGGAGTCAAATGGGACTCTAAGTTGACTCAACTTAATATTTTTTTGTAGTTGACTCAACTTTTTTTTTTCAGTGCACTAGTAGCTGAAAGGAGTAAGTCAACACATGGCAAATTAACTTTAAACTATAAACTTGATGATGGACTCTATTAAAAAACTGTTTGATAAGCTTTACTAAACTGGTTTCGCCAGGCTATGGCCTGCCATGAGACTGAGCAAAAGCAGAGAGGGAGGACCGCCCTTCTCAAATCGAACTGTAATCTGCGCCTCCTGGTCATATTGTCAAAAAGGCAGCATGGTGCATTGTTCAGAAGCACACGTCTTTTCCATAAAATGTATGTTATGCTCTAAAATGTTTTACTAGTTGGGAAGGCAAATAAAGCACGTGTTTTTTTACTAGCAAACAACACTTTCACATGTAAAAACCTGGAATCCTAAATCATTAGTCCACGTTTGACATATGTCACTTTATTTCACGCCCGAGAGACAGCCCAGTTTTAAAACTAATATAATCACTTTTCACCCGGTGAAAACTCCGGGCACCTGGGCCAGCTTAATCGAATCCCCTCATTGGGTGACTTAATTTTGCATCACCCAGTGCCCCGAGTGGGTGGAGATCTCACTTTAGGACCAATGGAATGGTCTAAAATATGCAAACTCCACCCCCCGGAGCACCCGACGAAGAAAATGAACTCGCCCAAAGTAATTGACAACCATACCCTGTAGCCTTCAATGACAGTGGAAAAGGTGTGAGAGGCACTTTATTAAACCTGCACCCTAACCCGTGTGACTCAGTTGGTAGAGCATGACGCTTGCAATGCCAGGGTTGTGGGTTAGATTCCCACGGGGGAACAGTATGAAAAAGTATAAAAATATATGCACTCATTACTTACTGTAAGTTGCTCTGGATAAGAGTGTCTGCTAAATGAAAATACAAAAGCTATTAGCCCCCCCCCTCACAAAAAGTGAGTTATAATATCATAATTGCATTGATGCAAGGTTTTCATATTAACGGCTTCACCTACAGATGTAGGATCTTTATTTTTGCCAGTTTGCTACAGAAGGAAAATAATCCTGCAGCTATAGGAAATTTGAATTAATATGTGGGTTATAATTCATGGAGCTTTTTGGAGGGGTTGATACATACATTTCGTAAGGGAAAATCAAGTCTGAAATTTCAAAGTGGAAATTACAAACTTGAGAAGCCTTTTTAAACCTCAAATACACTACAAGTTTTAAATTTTCTGCATTGCAGTCATGTTCTCCTGCAACAGGGTGATCAAATTAAGATCCTACATCTTTATGGAGCGTAAGCATGTTTTGATATTTGGATAAGAAGACAGTGCTGTCGCGGAAATTGTAATGATTTCACTGTGGTGCCATGTCATTTATTTAGGGCATGAACTGTAGTTGTAAATAATGTCAATGTCATATCACACACACACACATACCAGGGGTTGGAACCTGTTCAGGGAACAATACCAAAAACCCTCTCTCGCTCTCTCCCCACTTGCAATATTTCAGTTGCCTCTTGCGCCATTGGCTATACATGTCTGTCCATCACGCATGTAAACAACTAGCTTGCCTGCTCTATCCACACTGATTGGTGATGTAATTTAATGAGCTAAATGTAAAAAACTGTTAATTTCACAGGTTAAAAAAGGAACGATATAAACTAATACTTGTTTTGGGTTCGAACCGGTTCAGAGCTGGTCGGAACAGCGGAACGAATCGAAAAAAATTAATGTTCTGTTCAGAATGAAACGATTGCAAAGTCATTTCGGTTCCAACCCCTGACGCATACACACACACTGAGAGACCACAGTTTGTAAATGAGGCGGAGGCCCCGTAAGGCTGTGGCTTTTTTACTGGAAAAACAAATGTCAGTCAAGGGAGAGTTGGGTTGGACCACCATGGAAAGTATTTGATCCCCCAGCTTATGACCCCCCATCTTATCTAGCCTTATCTTGGGGCTTGACATTCTCCAGATATAACACATCAGCAGCATAGGATTTTTTTGTCACACACAAAGACACAGACACACACACACGCTCCATTCATCACTGTCTGGCCAAAGGAGGCCCTTGAACTTGAGGAGAGACGTTTATTGTATAGCATTGTAGTATCGGAGTCTGACAGCCCTGTCTCTAAGATGTCTTATATACCTTGGGCCTTGTAAAACTGAAATACCAGAGGGACGTCAAATGGCTGAGTCATTACCTGGCCCCTCAGCGACCGTTTTGGCTCCAGTTCAGCCCAGTGTGAGATGAACGATAAGGAGATCCCAATCTCTCTACTGTCTCTGACCCAGCGTGTGGCTCTAGTCTAGTTCCTCCTCATTAAGGTGAATGGTTACTGATTACCATGCTAGGTTAGTTACCGCAACAGTATATCTGAGAGAGGGAAACCTGATATCTAGATTCTATACCATTCTCCATTCCTTTGTCTATACATTTGACATTTTACTAATGGATTGTCCATAGGGAGACAGCTTGGGGGGCAAAAGGTGGTAAGTAATGTATAATGAATACCTAATATATGTGAAACAAAATCAAATTATCCTCAAATGAGACGTTATTATTCAATCGAGATTTGTTGGATCACCTTTTGTCATTCATCTGATTACCAATGTTTTTCCTGCCCTTGTAGAGTCTATGGTGTTCAAAACTTTAAACCTTAGTCTTAGTTAGGGTAAGAAAGAACACTAGAGTGGTACTGGTTTAAGGCATTGAGTGAAATGTAATATCATCATAAATACGGGCTGTAACCACAAGCACGGCCAAGGGAAGATGTTTTGGGTTGGGGGTGCTGTCGACGGTGGGGCAGGGTGCTGAGTAGTATTTTTCTCCGCTCTGCTTTTTCTTTTGTGGAAGAAAAAGGTGCTGCAGCACCCTCAGCACCCCTACTTCTCGCAGCTATGAGCACAAGCAGGCGTTCACAACAGTGACCTATGGCTGCTTGCCTATTCCAAATGGCAAATGACTGTACACAATACATGTACATTACACATTAAATCTAATGACTGCATGGTTGTGCCAAAGCAGCATTTTCATCCCCTCCTTCCTCACAGTGCTACTACACAGTGACATCATTCTGTCTTACAGCATGTGTGTTTTATTTGTGGTCCTATTTAAGTTTTCTGAGCCAGGATCGAGAACCAACCACGGATGTTTGGTTAAAGTGACTTTCCATTGCATTTTCTTTCTTCTCTTAATCCCACACTGCTGATGCAGCTCTTTGGCTTTGGCAGTCAAACGCTCCGCGTTTGCTAACGTCGCTATTTAGTGACCTAGTGTAGTGGGACCCTGGCCAGCAGTGGGCAAGATGCCTCTTGAAATGGTTTCTTTGAGCGTTTCTGGCTGAATTGTAAAGGAATAACTGAAAGTGATGGAAGCTGAGCCCTTCAGCTACAAAACTGGTCTCTGTTTGGAAGAGCAACCAGAGTGCAAGGGAGGACAATTAATGCAGAGATCTTTTGGAGGCATAGGGTTCCCCTTGGGGACAATGTTGAGTCAAATGCTGGACCTATTTTTTACTTCTATCCTTCCTACTGAATTCAATGGTAACGGTACTGTTATGGTTTGACTGCCTTGAGGGGTCATATGAGGTTGTGTTTTATTGCTTTAGATAAGGATATTTATCTTAGGGTTAAGGTTAGGGTTAAGTTTAGGAGTTAGGTTGAAGGGTTAAGGTGAGGGTTAGGGGAAGGGTTAGCTAACATGCTAAGCAGTTGCAAAGTAGCTAAAAAGTAGTAAGTAGTTGAAAAGTTTCTAATTAGCTAAAATGCAAAAGTTGTCTGTGATAAAATTCAAACTCTAAACCTTTAGGTTGATAGACGTTTGCGTTATAGGCTAACCCATTCACCTCGACCAACCACCCTACTTTAGCTTTTGACTTAAGTAACCATCTGTCTTATGACAACCATACCAAATGTAACATATCATACTTGTCCCGGTTTACATTTACTATGTTACGTCTAGTCTATGAGACCAGGCTGCTGGCACAGCTCCAGCTCTGAAGCCGGCTCCGCTTTCACTCCTGCCTTGTTTTTGTTTGTACATCGGGCCGGAGGACATGTTATTGTATGGCTAGTAGGAAACACTCACCGAGGTATCTTCTAACAAGACCCGAGTTTTCCAACCCAGCTTGGAATAACAGACAAAGCCCCATTCCTCGTAGTCTCCCACCGCCCCTCTATGACCCCCCTACCTGGTTCCTTTCTCCTAGGCCTTAAGCCTAGCCTCGGGCCCTGGCACTCTGCTCCCTTCACCTCCACTTCCTGGCCCCAACAACAAGATCTTGTTCATGTTTTTCTGTCTGGAGGGGGAACTGAGGGTGAAGACATTTGATGTCAGACTCAGGTGTGACTCTCTTGACATCCTAAACCTAACCCTCCATTCTCTTTCCAAGAAAAGCCATATACTATACGCAGGAGTATTCAACTCTTACCCTACGAGGTCTGGAGCCTGCTGGTTTTCTGTTCTACCTGATCATTAATTGCACCCACCTGGTGTCCCAAGTCTAAATCAGTCCCTGATTAGAAGGGAACAATGAAAGAAAGGAGTGGAACTGGCTTCGAGGTCCAGAGTTGAGTTTGAGGGTACTATAGGGTGATCACATGGGCAATAATAGTGGAAATCTCAGGAGGTATGATCATATACTGCAGGCAGGCTTATGGCTACAAATGTTGTGTTTGCTCTCTAAATCACATGAAATGCACCCCCAACACACACACTGGACTGGGTTGCACACACACACACACACACACACACACACTCATTTGATCAGAGGCCATGACTCAGCCTTTAGCTTTTTTAACAGTCTGAGTGCCCCAACCTCAGTGAACCTCTCAACCTCTGATGAGAGAATGTTATTGTTTCAGCCCCTGGTCAACAAGGCCACGGGGGCTCTCCAAAAAAATCTCAAAACCCCATAACTCAATGGGGCGACGCGCCAAAACCTTGACCAGGGTGCTTAACCTCAATTAAGGTCCTGGTATCCAGGCATATCAATAGGCCCTGTCTGTGGAATGTTAAAACCAAGGCGAACCTGCCAAGCGAGCCGGAGACCATAGTCATGCAATAATCCAATAACATGCTAATTAAACAATTTCTTTATTATATAGGAAACCTCCCCCACAATGCTATCATGTTTACAGTATGAAAAACACAAGGGACCAATAATAGTTCTTACTGAATTAGATGACTCTGTTTCTAAAATAAGGACTTTAATAGTATGTAGGTTACCAAACGTTTCTATGGGAATGGGGTGCTGGTCTGGGTGAACATTGTAGATTCGGAGCCTTCCAAAAAAGAAAACACAACACCCAAAGATTACCTCAACAAGGATTTGAGTCCTAGTGTGCTATTTTCTTCTTAATCTAATGGGGTGGTTGTATACACTCAATTTCCCATGGTCCTCCTTGGTTGCCCAAACACTGGTTCTCACGGTGTCGGTACAATCAGAAGGCTTTATTTACTCTCCCTGTTCACCCAGTATGAGTGACAAACAAACTCTTTCTTTTCACCGGTGGCTGTGGAAGCTGGCTGAGAAAGGGATTGTTGTTTAATTTCTCGAGATAATCCAATCGCGCTCGGAGGACTATTTCGGCATTCCTTACATGCAAGGGCTGCCTTGGCTACCATACCTCCAGACTTAACCTCCAGATCTCCTACAAACCACCATCCAGACCCCCAGAGACCTCCAGCAGGCCTGCACCACATCTTCTGACCCAGTTCTGAACAGGTGTTTTGGAGTGGGTTGTACTGAGGGCTTTGTTGAGGCTGTGCGGGTCAATACTGCTAGAGGGCTACAAAATGTATCTAGGTGAATCAGTCATATAGGCATTAGCAAATGGGGTTGGGAAGCATGTGATTTTATTTTATTGAGGACACAATGTATTTGGTGGACGGTTGCGTTGTACAGTAAGTGTGTACTGGTGCAGTGAAAGGATATTGGCTGGTCATGTGTAGTAGTATTAGTTCATGGTTGATTTGTATTTGTGTGAAGGGATTATGTGGTTTTATGCACCTGTTGCTTGGTCTTGTGGTCAACAATGGGGAGTTGTGCAATGCTAAACAAGATACTTGACTGTGTGTGTTTGGGTTACAGAGAGCAGCCCTCATTCAACCATGTTTGTGTGTTTAAAGTTTTATTTTTCAAGTACAGTGAAATGCTTAACTTGCAAGCAGTATTCAATATCAAAATAGTATAACTAATACATTATAAAAAATAAAACACAAGAAATAAGAAATTAGAGAAGAAGCTATACCACCGTTCAAAAGTTTGGGGTCACTGAGAAATGTCCTTGTTTTCGAAAGAAAAGCAATTTTTTGTCCATTAAAATAACATCAAATTAATCAGAAATACAGTGTAGACATTGTTAATGTTGTAAATGGAGATTGTAGCTGGAAACGGCTGATTTTTCATGGAATATCTACATAGGCATACAGAGGCCCATTATCAGCAACCATCAGTCCTGTGTTCCAATGGCACGTTGTGTTTGCTAATCCAAGTTTATCATTATAAAAGGCTAATTGATCATTAGAAAACCCTTTTGCAATTATGTTAGCACAGCTGAAAACTGTTGTACTAATTAAAGAAGCAATACAACTGGCCTTGAGATTAGTTGAGTATCTGGAGCATCAGCAATTGTCGGTTCGATTACAGGCTCAAAATGGCCAGAAACAAATAACTTTCTTCTGAAACTCGTCAGTCTATTCTTGTTCTGAGAAATGAAGGCTATGCCATGCGAGAAATTGCCAAGAAACTGAAGATCTCGTACAACGCTCTGTACTACTCCCTTCACAGAACAGCGCAAACTGGCTCTGACCAGAATAGAAAGAGGAGTGGGAGGCAAAACACCATGGGGGGTGTGTATACATGTAAATAGGAGGAATAGTGACCAGTAGCTGGATAAATAGATGGATACTCAATTCATTGACCAGCAGCGCAGTGGTAGTAATACATCTAATCAATAATTATTTTAGCAGTAAAATACTGCTCTGTAAAACCATGAAACATGTGACACATTTAGAACCTAAACATCAGTCTTTAAGACTTAAACATCAGACATTTAGATTTGCCAATAAGTGTTATCTTCAACACAGGCATTTAGAATGCAAGATTAAACATAATATTCAGCTTTTTCCAGTCAGTTTCCAACCAGGAAGTGTTCAGATTTTAAACACTAGTGTTTACTTTCCCATCATCCTGTTTAGAGTGAATTTATTCATTTGCGTAGTGTTGTTGTTACTCATTTCCGTTAACTCTCTCAGAGTGAAAAAAAGTTTGGGAGGGGGAACATTATCATATTTCCCAACATGCTTTGTTACAGGTTGATTTTTAGAATAGTTTATTATAATGCAGTATCTATGTTTCCTCATGCACATTGATTGTTTAAATGATCTTATACTATACAAATAAATACAGATAAATAACTTTATAAACTAATCCAATCTGTAAGGGGTTGGATATATTGCACCCGTTACTGAGATGGTTGTTCCAGTTTAGATGGTTTAGGTATACTTATTTGTTAAGTCATTCTGAGTGCATGTTGTAGGTGATAAAATATTCAAATTGTTGGATATCTTCCCTCTGGCTGGATTCTGATAGGAATTACTAATCACTTCACTAACCAGTGTATTGTGACTTGCAGGTCTTATGTGGCCCATAAGTCAGAATTTTCGATAATAACTAGGCCATAACTAAAGGCCTTATGAAATGTATAATATATGGTCATAAAGGGTTTACTTTTAATTGAAACACATTCACTTAGGCAGTCACTTGGTTAAAGCTTCAGGAATATAAGTTATTGAATGTAAAAACCATGTCTCTGGCACTAACAAACACAGTCATGGGTGAGTATCTCTCACATTCACTCAAAAGCCATGCTGGAAAATATGCAAATACGGCTTTACACCCTACAGTGTTAAAACAACACCCCCAGTGTTTATTGTTTAAAACCTAAACGCCTTGTGCTGAATAAATGTGTTCATGTGTTTAAAAAGTGTTACAGCGAATAAACACGTTCTGGTGTTTACAATCTAAACATTGTTACGCGTTTTCATTGAAATTCAAAATGCCTTGACGCATTTAAAAAGTGTTACAGAAAAATGTTTAGTTATGTGTTCAGATCCTAAACACTTGGTTTTACAGTGTAGGTGTGAGGGGCAGCAGTAGTTGTTTGCTATTTAACAGTCTTATGGCCAGGAGATGGAAGATGTTTAGGAGTCTGTTGATCTGACCCTTGATGCACCGGTACCGCTTGCCGGACAGGAGCATGGCGAACAGTCTATGTCTCGGGTGGCTGGCATGCACGTCCTGGATGGCTGGGACCTCACCCCCAGTGATGCACTGGGCCATCCGCACCACCCTAGGTTGCCATACCAGACAGTAATACAACAAGTCAGGATGCTCTCGATGGTGTAGCTGTAAAAAGTTCCTATGGATCTGAGGAGCCATGCCAAATCGTTTCAGCCTCCTGAGGGAGAAGAGGCACTGTCATGCCTTCTTCATGACTGTTCTGGTGGGAGAGGACCATGTTAAGCCCTCAGTGATGGAACTTAGTGTAGACCGTGTGTGTGTTTGTGTGTGTGTGTGGGCGCGTGTGTGTGTGTGCATGCGTGTGTGTGTGTGCGTGCATACCTGTATGTGTGTGTGTGTGTATGTGTACGTGCATTAGTATGCAAATGTGTGCGTGTGTATGTGTGTGCGCGCATATGTGTGGGTCGGTTCGTAGCCTGGTCTTGTGGTTAGACCATTTAGACCTGGGTTCCAGGATCAGTGAGCAGTTGGAATCTGTGTTTGTTTGGCTTGTCTGGATCCGTCTCTTCCCAGCCCGGATCACTGGAGCATGGGATGGGAATATGACCACCAGGTGGGTCTGTGGTCTGTACATGTTGCCCCATCCATGGTCTTCCTGATCACTAGCGTTCCTGGGAACCCTATAGGATTCCATATAATGGGAACTGGGAATGCTGCCTCTCCTCCTCATTCATCTTGCCTGTGCAGTATGTCAACACAAAGTGTTTATTCAACACAAACACACTCATGTATATACACACACGCATGTACACACATGTACACACACACAAACACATACACACATTGCACTCATGTACACAGACAAACACACACATATACACACACTCATGTACACACACACGTACACACTAAAACACACACACACAAACATACAAACATACCTCCATCATTTACATTTACATTTTAGTCATTTAGCAGACGCTCTTATCCAGAGTGACTTACAGTTAGTGAGTGCATACATTATTTTCTTTCATCCATGTTGATGTTTTTGTGTATGGCCCTATGGCCCCATTGACTGTGTCAGTATTTGCACTGTGTAATGTATGGTCTTGCTTAAAGCAGTGGCAGAGTGCGCTGCAGAACAGAGTGAATGTTGACAGCACTGTACTGATATGTTTGACTTCCTTGAGAAGAAGCATGGTATTACTTTGACTCTGAGAAGCAACTGGAACCTAAGAGATCAACACCCATAACTCCTAACTTGAGATCAATTTGAGATCAACACCCTTAACTATTAACTTGAGATGAACTTGAGATCAAAACCCATAACTCTTAATTTGAGATGAACACATGACTCCTAACTTGAGATCAACACCCGTAACTCCTAACTTGAGATCAACATCCGTAACTCCTAAATTGAGATTGACACTCATAACTCAGACTGTAAATCATGCTTTATGTCAATGGAAGATTTGCGTGGACACATTTGAATAATGCACACAGATTTTTTAAAGTTACCATCTGGTCTTCTCTCTGTCCTTACCCTATGTACTTCCATAGAGTAAGCTTCATTTCCTACTCACATGTCTCCAGTCTATAGGCCAGCCTGCTTATTCTGGCCTCATTAAACTAGCTCCTAACCCCAATTAGCCCTCTTGGATGGAGGATGGTGTGTGCAAGCAAGGGGGGGAGGTGGGAGTGGGTTTGTCCACTCTAATCCCAGGAGAGAGAGAGAGAGAGAGAGAAAGAAAGAGAGAGAGAGAGACCATTGTTTCAGATGAACTCCAGACTGAGGGGTAGTAGTCAGTCACCCTCCTTCTCAGCCCAGAGCACATAAAATCCCTAGGAAGGATTATTAGCATTAAAGCGCCAATCACAATAAATACAACATTAAACTGCCTCTCTCAATTGCCTCAGGGGAGCCCTGCCCAACGGCAAACTTTTGGGGAAAAATGCTGCAGGGGAATAGTAGATTAATGCTTTCCCCCTGGCTCGTTTGACATGGAGGGCAGGGGGTTTGAGGGTTAGGGGGTTACAAACCGTACTGGCCACATCCGAGAAAGAGGAAGTGTGTGAAGTGGTCGGAGACAGGGGAGCAGTGGTGAGGGCCTGTATCCACAAAGCATCTCAGAAAAGGTCTTAGGAACCTGTTAAAACATGTTTTAGGACTACAAAAACTCCCAGCTCAGAGTATGTTTTGGATGATGTTAAGACACTGCCCAGACGAACTCTGAGCCTGGAGCAAAATCAACTCATAAAAGTGTATCTCAGCTGGTAATCACGACAGTTTGAGGTACCGCAAAGGAAAGATAGTGATGATGCTCATTGACATTGTTGCAAATTGAGGATATACCATCGTGATGAGGCATCGCCAGCTGTGAACTCTAGAGCACGCTTCAGACAACCACGGTTAATGTGACTGTACATCAAATAATGCAATAAAACGTTTGATATCATTTTCGCCTGACACGATCCCTTTGCCTATTCTTAATTATTGCCTAATATGTTGACATGTGTAATTTTCTTTAACCCATTCTGATGGATGTTAAAAGCAAAATGTTCTACAATAATCACCATCATATCGACACACTCGTCACGCCCATTAAACAACTCTAAATCGCTTTGACACAGTAGGCATCAAGTCACTTGCCGATAATGTTGTATACAACCTTGCATATAATGTTTGAAAGGCATAGCCGTGGGAGTAGGGGTGCTGAGGGTGCTGCAGCACCACCTGGAAAATCGGAATAAAAAAATGATTGAAAGATTTTACATTTTCACAAAAGTTGTGCACTGGGCCTTTACTAGTCCTGTATTAGCAGACCGATATCACGTGCAAAATAATCGCAGCAGCCCCACCCCCAAACATCTTCCTATGGCTATGTTGAAAGGTCTATAATTTTAATTGTCCGAATTATTGGCATGCCCAATTTAGACATATTTTTTAACAACGTGATGTTGTGCTCCAAATGGATAACTTGAAATAACATGATAATTAAATAATCGAAAGAAAAACTTGTTTATTTATTAGCCTAGTGGTTATAAGTATTTATGCATATCATGTGAAATAGGCCTAATGTGAAATCATTGTCAAAAGCGCAAGAGATACTGTTGCATGTAGGTCTAGATTATTTATGGGTTGATCATAGACCTATAGAAATATCAAAACATTATTTTAACAACTCCAAAGCAATTGCATGTGGTGCAGGAACCACTGACTTGCTGCATTTTTCTATTATCAAGACACCTGCTGGTAACTCTTAACTGGTAAGGAAAGCTCATGAGCATAGCCGCGGGAAGTAGGGTTGCTGAGGGTGCTGCAGAACCCCCTGAAAAATCGGAATAAAACAAATTATTAAAAAATATATATTTTCACAAAAGTAGTGCACTGGACCTTTAATAGTCCTGTATTAGAGGACCGATATAGCCATCTGTAGCGCGGGCAACAACAAAAAAATCTGCATCGGCCACGATTACTACAAGTTTAGATAGCTGGCTAGACTAACTACCAATCTAAAAAAAATGTAGCTGACGTGACTAATTTAGTCCTGTCAGTGACTGACATAACAAGAGGAAAATTGCTGAATGATGCACAACCAAATTTCTAAATTTCACCTGGTGTATTCTAGTATTTTTACTCTCAATAGTAAGTTGAGACCCTGACTGAGTTCCCCCCATAAAATTCAGTTTATGCCGCTTATGCCTGGAGCCAGCCCAGCCTGGTACTCTGCTAATGTCAGTAGTGTCTGAGTAGATGAACATTTCATTTGCACACCTGAAGTAACATCTTAGACCACCAATGTGTAGCAGATGTGACTTAAGTAGATACAGTGGGTTGGACAGAACATAGTGCTAGCATCAGATGTTGAATCGAGACCAACTAAGAGCAAATACATTATGTCCAGCTGTGACCAACAGTATTCAGTATTTTTGTTGTTGTTATTATACTTTGATTGTTTGCTTGAGTCTGCCTGGAGTATCAGATGGGCAGGCTTTGCACTTTTAGGACTATTCCATTTGTTCAATTGATCCAGGCAAACTCAATCAAGCACAGCTACAGTTCTCGCAAAGATTTCAAATACTTTTTGTTCAGGTCTAGTATTAACATGAAAATCCCTCATACAGCTACTTCTAACGACCCCAAAATACCGCAATACCCCAATGGCTAGACCTCTGTGGTGACGGATAGTGCTGACTCCAGGCGAGTGGTGTGTGGTGTATAAGTGAGTGATGCTGGGGATCTAGTAGTGGGAACATGGGGAAGTGGGAGGTGGGGAATGTGTGACCCAGTGCCCTGCCTCCCAGACACTGGTTAAAGGCACCATTAAGCAATCCACTGGGCACAGACGTCAGTTCAACATCTAGTTTTGATTTACATTTGGTTGAGTTGTCAACTAATGTGAATTCAACATAAAATCAACAACAAAAAAATCACCATGTCATTGGATTTAGGTTAAAAGTGTGAAAGAAAAGAACATTATTTTATGTTGATGACTTTTTGTAAATCCAATCAGTTTTCCACGTTGATTCAATGTCATCACATTGAATATTTTGGTTGAAATGACGTGGAAACAACATTTATTCAACCAGTTTCTGCCCAGTGGGACGCTAGTAGAGGTCCACAACTGGGCCTGGGCTGAATTATGCCACTAATTTAAAGGGACTCCAGGTCTGTCCTGCATAGAACAATGGCCACTGTGTGAAAAGACTCCTACGCTGGTATTTTATTTGTCCCAAGTAGCTGAATGGAGTCTGGAGTTGGGTTTGGAATACGGATATGAAAAGGTGTGTGGGGTGGGGTCTGTGTGTGTTGGAGGGGATATCTGTGTGTGTGTGTGTGTGTGTGTGTGTGTGTGTGTGTGTGTGTGTGTGTGTGTGTGTGTGTGTGTGTGTGTGTGTGTGTGTGTGTGTGTGTGTGTGTGTGCGTGTGTCTTTCTGTCAAACAGAAATGTTTAACAGACACACAACTATTAACAAAAACTGGAAAAGTGAGAAAAACAATACATAGTCCCTTCTTCCACTCACCAACGGAGTCTGAAGAGGATCTTGAATTGCCAACGTGTGTGTATGTGTGTGTTGTTTTCTACACTTCCTTACTCTTGACCCTCAATGACCAGCCCAGTGCAGACCAGCCTGTGTAGGTTAATAGTTAGCTTTTCTGTGGATGAATGGCATTACCACTGAGTCGTGGTATGGTAATACGTGTGGAAGTGATGTGCGGGTTGACTCATAACCTGCAGTCCCCACGGTTATATCCGGTGGGCGGGCAGGTTTAGGGTCATGAAATATTGTGTGGATGAAGGGCGGGTGGGTGGCGGACGGGTTGAATAAATAGAAAACAATACCTTAAAAATCTATAAATGTATAATTCTTGTGCAATTTATATCTATAGGCTACATTTAGGTTTTTATTTCATTATTTTAGGTTATGTGGCATTAGTGCGTAAGTCTAAGCGTTGGGGCCTAACTGTACTTGCACCAAATAGCCTACACGCCAATCACCAAATGCTTTTGGGAACAGGCAGAAAAATCAAAAAGGACAATGTCGGAGTTTAATTCAATAAGAGAAAAGCTGTTGAAAATAAAGAGAAGGGAGGGCCTGAAAAGTAATGTTTGGGAAAGATTTGGTGAAGTGGTAATAGAGGATGATAACAGTGCTGGCTATGTCAGCTTAGTTTATTAGGATCCCCATTAACTACTGCACATGCAGCAGCTACTCTTTCTGGGTTCCACATAAAACGTACAAATACATGACAAAGTACAGAACTGTAATAGACAAGAACAACATAAGATATTACATTAAATTCAACATAAAAAATATAAATAATATAGGAGTTATACGTATATGGGAAAGACACCAAGACACAAATAAAAATACTATTTACACATTATTCATATATACATATTCATATTCTTATATCCAGTACAGTTAAATTTGATCTTCAGAAAGAAGTGAGGCGCTATGATGTTTATTATATGTGTTTTTTTTCAGCTAAACTTGCTTTTTGCCTGTGTAACCTCTGGTGGCAGAGCATTCCACGATGACATGGCTGTATAAATAACTGCACGATGCATTAAATCTGTTTTTGGTTTGGGTACCGTGAAGAAACCCATAGTGGCGTGTCTGGTGGGGTATGCATGTCTGTTTGAAGTGTATGCAAATAGATTATACAAGTGGTTAGACATTTTAACACACAAATGTTTCTTAAAAAAGACTAGAAGAGAAGTAGTCAATTTCTCCTCAGCCAGACTATTATGCATGTTGTGATGTTAGTTCTGTGTGTGCAGTTAATGGCAAGGCGTGCTGCTTTGTTTTGAGCCAGCTGCAACTTTGCTAGGTCTTTATTTGCTGCACCTGACCATATTACTGGACAGTAATCAAGATGGGACAATATCAAAGCCTGAACAACTAGTACAGTTGATCTTTGTGTCAAAAATATAACAGACATACCTCTCCCCATCTTCACAACAACTTTGTCAAAATGACTTGACCATGATAACTGACCATCCAATTATACTCCTAGGAGTTCAGTTTCTTCAACTCGTTCAATGGTCACACCCTTTATGCACAACTCCAGTTGAGGTTTAGGTCTAAGAGAATGCTTTGAACCAAATAAAATGCTTTTGGTTTTAGATGTATTTAAGACCAGTTTATTGTTAATTATCCATTCTGACACTGACTGTAACTCTTTGCTAAGAGTCTCAGTGAGCTCAATGGCTGTAGGTGCTGATGTGTAGAGTGTGCAATCATCATCATACATAGTGATTTTAGCTTCGTGTAAGACAAGTGGCAAATCGTTTGTAAAAATAGAGAAGAGTAACAGCCCAAGGCAACTGCCCTGAGGGATACCACACTGTACATATCTGATGTTAGAGAAGCTTCCATTGAAGAATCCTCTCTGAGTTCTACTGGATAAGTAACTCTCCAACCATGTGATGGCAGGTGATGCAAAGCCATAACAAGTGAGTTTTTTTCAATAACAAATTATGATCAATAACATCAAAGAATTGAAATCTAACAATACAGCTCCAACTATCATCTTATTATACAATTCTATTAGCCAATCATCAGTCATCTGAATCAGTGCAGTACAAGTTGAGTGCCCTTCTTTATATGCATTCTGAAAGTTATGTTATGTTATGTATGATGATTGTGAGGCGCTATACAAATTCCACAGTCACAAGACGGGGACTTCAAATTGGCCTATGGCACATCAAAGGAACTGTAGCCTACTGTTCAGATGGGTTAAATTGAAACTGAAATCTGGACACTGACTGTAGGTCTATAACCTCTCACATAGCCATAATATTAACTCATGCAGAATTAAGCATTTGTTGCAGTAAAATGATACAGCACACCAAATTTAGGCTACATTTTTACTCGAGAATAGCAGTGGAGAAATATTATTTTTTTCAGCATCTTGAGAGAATGCAAATGCACAGTTAGATACTGTCTGTAGAGATGCTATCTTTACCAGCATCATAAAAGCTGATAGTATTTCAACAACATAAAATACTGTAATGACAGAAGAGAAGCTGCATGTATCTAATTATAGACAAGTTGACTGACAAATAGCCTACCAAAATGTCGGAAGTTATAAGCAGAAACATAGCCTATCTATATCAGGCCAAAATAAATCCTGCACAGGTTGGAGGATTCCAGATTTCCTGCTTATTCCCTCATGATTCCGGGAAACATCCAGCCGTGATTTTGGGAAAACCAGGGAATTTATTGAAAATTCCAGGAATTTTGCAACCCTAAGTGTGTTTGCATGTCTGTAGTCTATATAGGAGCTCTAGTACCAGTAATATACGACACTCATGTTCTTTCTTGATAGTCCATGCATTAGTTCATGATTTAGGCATCTACAATGCCTTCAGAAAGTATTCATACCCATTAACTTATTCCTAATTTTATTGTGTTACAGCCTGTAAATGTATTGAAAATGAAATACAGAAATATCTGATTTACATAAGTATTCACACCCCTGAGTCAATACATGTTAGAATCACCTTTGGCAGGGATTACAGTTGTGAGTCTTTCTGGGTAAGTCTCTAAGAGCTTTGCACACCTGGATTGTACAATATTTGCACATTGTTATTAAAAAAATTATTCAAGCTCAAGATGGTTGTTAATCATCGTTGGACAGCCATTGCAAATGACTAGGTGTATCGATACACCATCCAAAGTGTAATTAATAGCTATACTTATGTAAATTAGATATTTATGTATTTAATTTTCAATACATTTGCAAACATTTCTAAAAACATGTTTTCACTTTTTCATTTTGGGGTATTGTGTGTAGATGGGTGAGAGAAAAAAAATATTTAATCAATTTTGAATTCAGCCTGTAACACAACAAAATGTGGAATAAGTCAAGGGTTATATATAATTTCAGAAGGCACTGTATATATACTCAGTCAAGGCAAAGAAAGAACCTTGAATAATTTTTTGTCTCACAAAAGTAGTGCACTGGGGCTTTACTAGTACTGTATTAGCGGACAGATATAGCGGTATGTAGCGCTGGCAAAAAAATACATCTGCACCGCCGCAGGGAGTTGAGCCGAAAGGTGGCTGTTATAATTGCTATTATAAACAGGTTACCAACTTAATTAGAACAGTAAACAATACGTTTTTGCGTCATACCCATGGTATATTGTGTCATATACCACGGCTTTCAGACAATCAGCATCCAGGGCTTGAACGTCGCGGAATATAATTAAGCAATAAGGCACGAGGCGGTGTGGTACATGGCCAATATACTACAGCTAAGGGCTGTTCTTACGCACTGACGCAGCGTGGAGTGCCTGGATACAGCCCATAGCCGTGGTACATTGGCCATATACCACAAACCCCCGAGGTGCCCTATTGCTGTTATAAACTGGTTACCAAAGTAATTAGAGCAGTAAAAATAAATGTTTTGTCATAACCGTGGTATACGGTCTGCTATACAACGGCTGTCAGCCAATCAGCATTCAGGGCTCGAACCACCCAGTTTATAATACATTTTATAAACTGGGTGGTTCGAGCCCTGAATGCTAATTGGCTGAAAGCCATGGCATATCAGATCGTATCACGGGTCTGACAAAACATTTATTTTTACTGCTCTAATTGCAAGCGCTAGAACCCTTTTTAGTTCTATAAGGATTTTTTTCTAAGAGTGTAGTGTAAACTAATCTGGCCTCGCTCAACCTCAAGAATGTAATTTTCTGAATGGAGATTTTGAGCAGATTATGGGCAGGAGTCTTGGTTTTACAGTGCCTATAAAAAGCAGGCTGAATGAGCACAGCCAATGACACAGCTTGTTAACTTGTTGAGAATTGCCTGGGATGGCGTAAATGGCAAAGACAGCCTAAACTAGGAGGAATTTATTAAGAATTTCTCAATTTATAGTTAGCTTATACAGTGCATTCGGAAAGTATTCGGACCACTTCCCCTTTTCCACATTTTGTTCCGTTACAAAAAAATCTCATGAATCTACACACAATACCTCATATTGACAAAGCGAAAACAGGTTTTTAGACATTTTTGCTAATTTATAAAAAATAAAAAAACAGAAATACCTTATATACGTAAGTATTCAGACCCATTGCTATGAGACTCGAAATTGAGCTCAGGTGCATCCTGTTTCCATTGATCATCCTTGAGATGTTTCTACAACTTGATTGGAGTCCACCTGTGGTCAATTCAATTGATTGGACATGATTAGGAAATGCACACACCTGTCTGTATAAGGTCCCACAGTTTACAGTGCATGTCAGAGCAAAAACCAAGCCATGAGGTCAAATAATTGTCCGTAGAGCTCCAAGACAAGATTGTGTCGAGGCACAGATCTGGGGAAGGGTACCCAAATAATTCTGCAGCATTGAAGGTCCCCAAGAACACAGTGGCCTCCATCATTCTTCAATGGAAGAAGTTTGGAACTACCAAGACTCTTCCTAGAGCTGGCTGCCCTGCCAAACTGAGCAATCGCAGGAGAAGAGCCTTGGTCAGGGAGGTGACCAAGAACCCGATGGTCACTTTGACAGAGCTCCAGAATTCCTCTGTGGAGATGGGAGAACCTTCCAGAAGGACAACCATCTCTGCAGCACTCCACCAATCAGGCCTTTATGGTAGAGTGGCCAGCCACTCCTCAGTAAAAGGCACATGACAGCCCGCATGGAGTTTGCCAAAAGGCACCTAAAGGACTCAGACCATGAGAAACAAGATTCTCTGGTCTGATGAAATCAAGATTGAACTCTTTGGCTTGAATAACAAGCGTCACGTCTGAAGGAAATCTGGCACCATTCCTACGGTGAAGCATGGTGGTGGCAGCATCGGTTTTTTTTTTTATGCAGTGGGGATGTGTTTTCAGCGGCAGGGACTGGGAGACTAGTCGGGATCAAGGGAAAGATGAACAGAGCAAAGTACAGAGAGATCCTTGATGAAAACCTGCTCCAGAGCGCTCAGGACCTCAGACTGGGGCGAAGGTTCACCTTACAACAGGACAACGACCCTAAGCACCACGACCAAGACAACGCAGGAGTGGCTTCGGGACAAGTCTATGAATGTCCTTGAGTGGCCCAGACAGAGCCCGGACTTAAACCTGATCGAACATCTCTGGAGAAACCTGAAAATAGCTGTGCAGCGACGCTCCCCATCTAACCTGACAGAGCTTGAGAGGATCTGCAGAGAAGAATGGGAGAAACTCCCCAAATACAGGTGTGCCAAGCTTTTAGCGTCATACCCAAGAAGACTCTAGGCTGTGATCGCTGCCAAACGTGCTTCAACAAAGTACTGAGTAAAGGGTCTGAATACTAATGAAAATGTAATTTTTCAGTTGTTGTTTTTTTATACATTTGCTAAAATTTATAAAAATCTGTTTTTGCTTTGTCATTATGGGGTATTGTCATGATCGTCATGAAAAGTGGACCAAGGCGCAGCGTGATAGGCGTACATCTTTTTAATGAGTACTTTTACATCAACAAAACGAAACGTGAAGTCCTCGGTTAACAAAACACAAACCTACACGGAACAAGATCCCACAAAACACAAGTGCACAACAGGCTGCCTAAGTATGGTTCCCAATCAGAGACAACAAGCAACAGCTGATTCACGTTGCCTCTGATTGAGAACCACCCCGGCCAACATAGAAACACATAACCTAGAACAGAACATAGAAAACAAAACATAGACACTACACAAAGAAACTAACACCCTGGCTCAACATACAAGAGTCCCCAGAGCCAGGGCTTCACAGGTATTGTGTGAAGATTGATGAGGAGGAAAAAACTATTTAATCAATTTTAGAATAAGGCTGTAACGTAACAAAATTTGGAAAAAGTCAAGGGGTCTGAATACTTTCCGAATGCACCGTAGCTAGCTTTGTCTTCACAGATGGATGACTTTTTATTCTCAACCCATCAGATTGGAGATGGCGTTCCTCTCTCATCTATTTGGCTTCTCTCCAGTCCTATTATTTTGCTTAATTTAATAGGAATGGAGACAGTTTTAGCACTGAGGCTAGCAATTAGCATCCCAGGCAATCTGACAGCTTGGGATGGTGAGACGATAACAGCTCAGAATGGTGAGGGCCCCATATGACAGATCCCTGTTGTAAACAGCCAATGATAAAACCGTGTATTAAAGAGTAGATGACAGACTTGTAACAAGGAGCCGATGATAGATCAGAATAGTGATGTGAAAGAATGATTGTGTAACACATCTAAGGTGGTCAGTGGCTCGTGTGTGTGTGTGTGTGTGTGTGTGTGTGTGTGTGTGTGTGTGTGTGTGTGTGTGTGTGTGTGTGTGTACGTGTGTGTGGGTGCATGTGTACGTGTGTGTGCATGCGTGTGTTACAAGCAAGTCCACCCTCACAGTACAAACAAGTCCACAAGCCTGAGCAGGCAGATGGAATTTATGAAGCTATGTGTGCTTTTCTAAAATAAGACCAACTGACATGGAAATAACAACTGCAGTCGAAGTTGGAAGTGCATTTTGGTACATTGGTTCTCTCTCTCTCTCTCTCTCTCTCTCTCATGTTCCTTCAGTCCCAGGAGGAAGGAGGCCAGTGTTGACATTGGGGATGGCGGTGGCGGGAGGCCGTGACAGCTAGGCTGCTAAGGTCACCTGTGTTTGATGTAGCTGTGGCATGTTATGCTAGGTGCACTAGGGATGGAATGTAAGATCACACTGAAGCTAGTATAATGAACACCAGACATGACTCAGCTTAGAATCATCATCAGCAAAAAAAGCATGACCAATTCAGCAGAGAATGTATGCAAAACTTGGAAAGGCAGATATTTATGTTGTTAAAAACTAAGTTTTTTGTTCTACTCAAATGGGTAATGGGTGTCTCGGAAGTCTTACACACAACTGGGGATACCTGCAGGAGAATGCCGTTGACACTAAAAATGTCTAGGCACTATCTAACCTACAACACCATAGTCTAGTCAGAACCTTTTGTTCATTTCCTATGCAGGTGCCCAAAGTGGCAAAAACTGGATAAAGCTACAGGCGGCAGCGACATTTACATTTACATTTACATTACATTTTCGTCATTTAGCAGACGCTCTTATCCAGAACGACTTACAAATTGGTGCATTCACCTTATGATAGCCAGTGGGACAACCATTTTATAATATATTTTAAAAAACGTCCTTTTAGCCTTAACACTTCGTTCAGCTGTTGCTTAACCTACATCCATCCACCAAGATTATTGTACTTTTGTGATGGCTTTTGGGTGGGCTATGATCTATTCTGAATGAATAGAAAGGTTGTCATATATGGTTACTTTAATATTGAATAAACACACTTTATTGCATGTGGACTTTGAGTCAAGAAACTAAGTAATCAATTTAAGGTCTTCATCGTGGATGAATAAAATGGGTAAGGCTATGCACTGGTCAATACATTTTAGAGCCTACAAGGCTATAAGCTTTGCATTCTTGGGGAATGGGGGAGGAGTGCAAATACAGAAATGTTTGAGGCTTATACTTGAATCTACTCAGTGCACAGTTATACAGGCCTTTTCACACTGCATTGTTCTTAGCCCCTGGCTTGCCTTAGCCCTAGGCTAAGACTGGCCCTGGGCTAGCTTAGCCTGTGTTCACACAAGCAGGGCTAACTGAAACCGACTGTCACATTTCTGGGTAGAATATTGAAATTAGGTGACTGTGATTGGCTAGCCCTGGGTTAAGGTTGGTCCTATCCTACATTAATATGTGCAAGTGTAAGCATCGCTTAGCACTGGGCTAAAAGCTCTCTTAGTCCAGGGAATAAGTGCACAGTGAACAGTATTGACAATTGCATGACAACTGGAAAAAATAGAAAAGTGAGAAGAAAAAAAACATTTACACTACTGGTCAAGGTTTTAGAACACCTACTCATTCAAGGGTTTTTCTTTATTTTTACTATTTTCTACATTGCAGAATAATAGTGAAGACATCAAAACTATGAAATAACACATATGGAATCATGCTAGTAACCAAAATAGTGTTAAACAAATCAAAATATATTTTATATTTGAGATTCTTCAAATAGCCACTCTTTGCCTTGATGACAGCTTTGCACACTCTTGGCATTCTCTCAACCAGATTCACCTGGAATGCTTTTCCAACAGTCTTGAAGGAGTTCCCACATATGCTGAGTACTTGTTGGCTGCTTTTCCTTCACTCTGCCGTCCGAATCATCCCAAACCATCTCAATTTGGTTGAGACGGGGGATTGTGGAAGCCAGGTCATCTGATGCAGCACTCCATCACTCTCCTTCTTGGTAAAATAGCCCTTACACAGCCTGTAAGTGTGTTGGGTCATTGTCCTGTTGAAAAACAAATTATAGTCCCACTAAGCCCAAACCAGATGTGATGGCATATCGCTGCAGAATGCTGTGCTAGCCATGCTGGTTAAGTGTGCCTTAAATTCTAAATAAATCACAGACAGTGTCACCAGCAAAGCACCCCCACACCATAACACCTCCTCCTCCATGCTTTACAGTGGGAAATCACATCGTAGATCATCCGTTCACTCACGCGTCTCACAAAGACACAGTGATTGGAACAAAAAATCTCCAATTTGGACTCCAGACCAAGACAAATTTCCACCGGTCTAATGTCCATTGCTCGTGTTTCTTGGCCAAGCAAGTCTCTTCTTCTTATTGGTGTCCTTTAGTAGTGGTTTCTTTGCAGCAATTCGACCATGAATGGCCAGGTCGCAGTTGTAAATGAGAACTTGTTCTCAACTGGTTACCTGGTTAAATAAAGGTGAAATAAAAATAAATAAAAATGAAGGCCTGATTCACATAGTCTCCTCTGAACAGTTGATGTTGAGATGTGTCTGTGACTTGAACTCTGTGAAGCATTTATTTGGGCTGCAATTTATGAGGCTGGTAACTCTAATGAACTTATCCTCTGCAGCAGAGGTAACTCTGGGTCTTCCATTCCTGTGGGTCCTCATGAGAGCCAGTTTCATCATAGCGCTTGATGGTTTTGCGGCTGCACTTGAAGAAACTTTCAAAGTTCTTGAAATTTTCCGGACTGACTGACCTTCATGTCTTAAAGTAATGGTGGACTGTCATTTCTCTTTCCTTATTTGAGCTGTTCTTGCCATAATATGACTTGGTCTTTTAAATAGGGCTATCTTCTGTATACCCCCTACCTTGTCACAACACAACTGATTGGCTCAAACGCATTAAGAAGGAAAGAAATTCCACAAATTAACTTTTAAGAAGGCACACCTGTTAGTTGAAATGCATTCCAGGTGACTATCTCATGAAGCTGGTTGAGAGAATGCCAAGAGTGTGCAAAGCTGTCATCAAGGCAAAGGGGGCTATTTGAACAATCTCAAATTGAAAATATATTTTCATTTGTTTAACACTTTTTGGTTACTATGTGATTCCATATTGTTATTTACATTTTAGTCATTTAGCAGATGCTCTTATCCAGAGCGACTTACAGTTAGTGCATACATTTTTATTTTTATACTGGAATCGAACCCACAACCCTGGCGTTGCAAACACCATGCTCTACCAACTGAGCTACATCCCTGCGGCCATTCCCTCCCCTACCCTGGACAACGCTGGGCCAATTGTGCGCCGCCCCATGGGTCTCCGGTCGCGGCCAGCTACGGCAGAGCCTGGATTCGAACCAGGATCTCTAGTGGCACAGACCACTGCGCCACTCGGGAGGACATATTTCATAGTTTTGATTTCTTCACTATTATTCCACAATGTAGAAAATAGTAAAAATAAAGAATAAAGAAAAACAATTGAATGAGTAGGTGTTCTACTTAGTCTTGTATGTATTGGGGGTATTACTAGCTCTGTGTGTGTGTGTGTGTGTGTGTGTGTGTGTGTGTGTGTGTGTGTGTGTGTGTGTGTGTGTGTGTGTGTGTGTGTGTGTGTGTGTGTGTGTGCGGGTGCGGGTGCGGGTGTGCGTGCGTGTGTGTTTTAATGTCTACAATTAAAGTATCGGACTAGTTGTGCATTCACTTATGGTCCATCGAAGATCACCTGTGCTGTCTACTGCAGTAAGTTTGCAAGTCAACTGTACTTTAACTGTGGTTATTTTGCAGTTAGACTGCAATTATACTGTAGTCATATTCTGTTACTGAGCTTAATACCTGCAAGATTTTTCTTTGAGGGGAGAATTTAAAAATGTCGTCTGCTGTGCACTGTCTTCGGGGATTTAGCAGGCAAAAGGACCCCCAACAAGACTCATTATTCCCTTTGTAACACATACCTATCCATTGAATGGCAACCTAATATCGCCTTGAATGATTTCTAGCATTGGCGACTGTTGCTTTGTGACAGAGGTGTACGCGCTTCTATTGCCGTGTTCAAGTCCTAGTCGGAACTAGGAAACTCAGACAAACCCCGACTTGCTCCGTGTTTGAACGCGGCGCGTGTATAACTACAACCGGTTAGCGAGTCGGACATTTATGTGTTTCCTAGTTCCGACTAGCGTTTGGACGCGGCAAACGTCTAGGCTACTCTTCGGAATTCCATTGGCTAAAATAACCGCGGTTGTTATACACGAAGGGAACACTTGGCGAAAGGGACTTCAAACCTGCCGTAATCGTTGTGCAATGCTAAATGTTGTGCACGAAAAAACGCATTGTTTTTAAGCTATTTATTTGTGTGGTTTCATTCGCGCCGTGCTCTGTTGAATGTCATAGGAAAGTTTTTGCTTACCCTACCAAATTAAACCTGATTATTATAAATATATTATAAACCTAATAATTCTAAAGTTCACCGTTTACATTCGTTCGCATATGCTCACATAATTATTTGTGTTGCCCATGAGGTGTGCTATGAAAGGCACAAGGAAGACCATGTTCCTCAATCTAGGCAGTGGAGATCCGTCATTGTAGGCTATCATACCAGGTATCGTAGGCAACGTTGTTTTCACTTACTACTTTTGCACTTGATAGGGAAGCTAAGCAAATGTCATCTTTGTGTATCGTTAACGGTAAAATGCGAACTGTTACAGATAATAGTGTAGCTCGGCGGCTACACTGTAGTCCAAAATAATTGCAAGCCAAACCTCTATAGCCTAGCTACAGCGGCTACACTGTAGTCCAAAATAATTGCAGGATACGCCTCTATAGCCTCCTGCATCTGGGTTGTAAAAATGGGACCTTGTCTTCTGGCTAGGCTACTGCATAGTCCATTGTAAGCGGTGAAAAGCCTCCTAAAGTTGACATGTGTCTTTGCTCTCTCTGTCCCTCAGTCTATATGATTCCTGGAAAGGTTATATCAGAGACCGTAAAAAACAGGGTTATATACGTGAACTTGACTTACATCACTATCTCCCGAGACACACGTAACAACCAAAGACTGTGGTAACAACACCTAGTAGTCACATGACAGTTGCAGTTTGAGTAACCCAGCTGACAATGAAAGCAATAGTAATGGTGTCTTGTCTAGGCATTAAGTCTGCCATGGTTCGTTAAACAAAGCCTATTGGAAAATGAATGGAGTTTTTTGTAGGGTTTTTGGATAAACGCTGAAAATAAGGTCTGTGGTAAACACAGGTTTAGGAGATCTTACGTTTTGTTCTATGAGATTACCTTCATCAGCTAACATAACTTTTTGTGAATTTTGAAGCATTTATTTAATACAAAAAACAACGCACATAAAGGCTTTATAATTATTAAAGATCATGCTCTGGCTGATATTTTCTCACAGAACAAAACGTATAAGATCTCATATGCCTGTGTTAATATTATAATATTTCACATTTAGCGGACGCTTTTATCTAAAGCGACTTACATTCATGCGTGCATACATTTTAAGTATGGGTGGTCCCGGGAATCGAACCCACTACCCTAGCGTTACAAGCAGCATGCTCTCTCTACCAACTGAGCTACAAAGGACCTCAAACCGTGTTTTTGGCATTTATTCCAAAACCATTTTGCCAATAGGAATGGCTGATCGAAACCAGAGGTAAATCATTTCCGTTTTTCTTGGGCTACAGTCCAAAGTGAGCTCTAAGGTGTCGATGGGGTGGGATGGGATAGGAGGAGGGGGTTTAGGAATGGAGTTGCTCACGTTTAATACAAACAGACTGCAGAATTGATGTGTGGCACAGGAGCACCAGTCTACGACTTGTACGAGTATTTAAATGACGATTTACAGTCCCGCCCTTAGTTGTTGACACCCCGAAACACCAAACACACATACACACACACCTTCTAGACCTTGGTGCGTCCCAAATGGTGCCTTATTTCCTACTTTTGAACAGAGCCCTATAAGGAATAGGGTGCCATTTGGAACGTAGGCCTTGCGTAGACCTTGCGTAGCCTGGGGGAAGTCAGATAGCAGACACACACCCCCACACAGGGCTGGCCCTGAGAAGGGGCGGTACAGATAAGTTACGCAGGCAGGCCAACTGTCAGGGAAGCACCCTACTAAGGTAGTTGGTCACTCCATCGCAAGCTGCAGAGATGTAAGCACTCGTGTAAACCCTCTCTCTCGCACGCTCTCTCTTTCTCTCGCTCTCTCCCATTGTGTAGCCAAATTCATATTTTTCCTTTGTTTTTCCCCCCTAATGGCTCCTCAATTGTCATTCATCTTCGCTGTTACAGAGATGCAAGCTCCCTGCCACTCTCTCTCTCTCGCTCTCTCTCTCTCTCTATCTCTATCTCTATCACTATCTCACTCTCACTAACTCTAGCCTGATTCATATTTTTCCCTTATGACTGCCTTATTCTCATCCATCCCCCTCTCTTTCTGTAGGGGTGTGTGTGTATCCTTACAGATCCTGTCATGTCAGCCCAGCCTGCTCCGGAGCAGGGTGGTGTGTTGCTGAACGGTGGCCTGCACGTGAAGAGCAAGAAGGGGCTGGAGGCCGGGGAGGTGGAAGGCCTGCAGGCCCCGGGGCCAGTGGGCCAGCAAGGCAGAGTTCCTGCTGGCTGTGGCAGGACAGATCATAGGCCTGGGCAACGTGTGGAGATTCCCCTACCTGTGCTACAAGAACGGAGGAGGTGAGAAACTAAATTTGAAGGAAAGCGCTACCACAGATGTCAGAGCTAACTGTACTCTTTTAATCATAACATTCAACATTAAGTTGAATGCACCAATTGTAAGTCGCTCTGGATAAATGATGTAAATGTAAATGTATAGCGTCAATGGAACAATACAGAAAGTGGGCGCCATAAATTAACCCTAGGGTCAACCACTGTAACAATAACATCTTGCTTGACTGTCCTACTGTACAAGTATTGTTGCAAAAGTATTCACCTTCTGTTCTTTTGTTTAGGCAGGCCCTAAATTAGTTCAGGAGTACAATTTGGCTTAAGAATCACATAATAAGTTACATGGACTCAATCTGTGTGAAATAATAGGGGTTGACTTGATTTTTTTATGACTACCCCTTCCTCTGTCCCCCATACATTCAACATATGTAGGTCCCTCAGTCAAGTATTGAATTTCAAGCACAGATTCAACTACAGACCAGGGAGCTTTTGAAAGCCTCAAAAGAAGGGCAGTTTTGGTAGATGGGTAACGATAACAAATCAGACATTGAATATATTTTTAAGCATGGTCAAGTTAATAATAATGCTGTGGATAATGTATGAAACCACACAGACACATCAAAGATACAGGCGTCCTTCTGAACTGAGCTGCAGGACAGGAAAGAAACTGCTCAGGGATGTCACCATGAGGCCATTGGTGATTTTAAAACAGCCACGGAGTTCAATGGCTGTGATGGGAGAAAAATTAGGATGGATCAACAACATTGTAGTAACTTCACAATAATGACCTACACTTAGAAAAAAGGTTATATCTACAACCTTAAAAGGGTTCTTCGGCTATCGCCATATAATAACCCTTTTTGGTTCCAGGTAGAACCCTTTTGGGTTCAATGTATAACCTTTTCCATAGAGGGTTCTACATGGAACCAAAATTGTTCTATCTGGAACCAAAAAGGCTTCTGTTATGGGGACAGCCAAAGAACCCTTTTGGAACCCTTTTTTCTGAGTGTAAATGACAGAATGAAAAGAACAATACAAATATACAGAATACAACGCACTAAAGTAATACTGAAAAAAAAAAACACGGCAAATTAATACACTTTTTGGCCTAAATGCAAAGCCTTATGTTTGGGGCAAATCCAACACAACACGTCACTGAGTAACTGCCTTCTTATTTCCAACCTCCCGAGTGGCGCAGTGGTCTAAGGCACTGCATCCAGGCTCTGTCGTGGCCGGCGCGACCGGGAGACCCATGGGGCGGCGCAATATGGCCCAGGGTCGTCCAGGGTGGGGAGGAATGGCCGGAAAGGATGTTGCTCAGTTAGTAGCATGGCGTTTTGCAACGCCAGGGTTGTGGGTTTGATTCCACGGTGGGCCAGTATGAAAAAAATAATGTATGCACTCACAAACTGTGCGTCAGCTCTGTATAAGAGCGTCTGCTAAATGACTAAAATGTAAAATGTGGTGGCTGCATCATGGTATGGCAGGTTTTCTGCATAGAAAAGTATTGGGCGGGGCCGCCTAAGTGTTTTGGGCCCGCCTATGTCCAAACAGTAAAATCTAAAGAACATATTATTATTTTTGGAAATACTTTTTCAGAATTGAAGAACGTTTTCAGTGTAAAGTTAAACGACTAAAACTAGACATCAAGTACGTAGAAAAGATAATGGACTTATATATATTTTTTATATATTTGTTATATAATTTTAAGATCATCTAGCTAAAGGCTAGAGCTGCCACTTTCAAGTTGCGGGACAGTAATCGAACGCTTATAAGACGAACCATCAAACAGGCGAAGCGTCAATACAGGACTAAGACTGAATCCTACTACACCGGCTCTGATGCTCGTCCGAATGTGGCAGGGTTTGCAAACTATTACGGACTACAAAGGGAAACCCAGCCGCGAGCTGCCCAGTGACACGAGCCTACCAGACGAGCTAAATGCCCTTTATGCTCGCTAAGGCAAGCAACACTGAAGCATGCATGAGAGCATCAGCTGTTCCGGACTACTGTGTGATCACGCTCTTCGTAGTCGATGTGAGCAAGACCTTTAAACAGGTCAACATTCACAAGGCCGCAGGGCCAGACGGATTACCAGGGCGTATACTCAGATCATGCGCGGACCAACTGGCAAGTGTCTTCACTGATATTTTCAACCTCTCCCTGACTGAGTCTGTAATACCTACATGTTTCAAGCAGACCACCATAGTCCCTGTGCCCAAGAATGCGATGATAACCTGCCTAAATGATTACCGCCCCGTAGCACTCACGTCGGTAGCCATGAAGTGAATTAAAAGGCTGGTCATGGCTCACATCAACGCCATCATCCTGGAAACCCTAGACCCACTCCATTTCGCATACCGCCCCAACAGATCCACAGATGATGCAATCTCAATCGCACTCCACACTGCCCTTTCCCACCTGGACAAAAGGAACACCTATGTGAGAATGCTGTTCATTGACTCAGCGTTCAACACCATAGTGCCCACAAAGCTCATCACTAAGCTAAGGACCCTGGGACTAAACACCCTCTCTGCAACTGGATCTGGACTTTGACCGGGCCGCCCCCAGGTGGTAAGGGTAGGCAACAACACATCTGCCACGCTGATCCTCAACACCGGGGCCCCTCAGGTGCAACCTCTGAGGGTTGCACCCCTCAGACCTCAACCTCTCCCTCAATGTGAGCAAGACAAAGGAGATGATCGTGGACTACAGGAAAAGGAGGGCTGAACAGGCCCCCATTAACATCGACGGGGCTGTAGTGGAGTGGGTCGAGAGTTTCAAGTTCCTTGGTGTCCACATCACCAACGAACTATCATGGTCCAAACACACCAAGACAGTCGTGAAGAGGGCACGACAACACCTTTTCCCCCTCAGGAGACTGAAAAGATTTAGCATGGGTCCCCAGATCCTCAATAAATTCTACAGCTGCACCATCGAGAGCATCCTGACCGGCTGCATCACCGCTTGGTATGGCAACTGCTCGGAATCCGATCGTGGGCGCTACAGAGGGTAGTGCGTACGGCCCAATACATCACTGGGGCCCAGCTTCCTGCCATCCATGACCTATATACTTGGCGGTGTTAGAGGAAGGCCCAATAAATTGTCAAAGACTCTAGTCACCCAAGTCATAGACTGTTCTCTGCTACTGCACGGCAAGCGGTACCGGAGCGCCAAGTCTAGGTCCAAAAGGCTCCTTAATAGCTTCTACCCCCAAACTATAAGACTGCTGAACAATTAATGAAATGGCCACCCAGACTATTTACATTGCCTGCCCGAATCCAAGATGGATCGGACCGAGTACGCCGGAGCCCCCTCAATGTCCAGTGGGGGCGGAGGAACCTCCCGTACCTCAGACTCCTGGAGTGGACCAGCTACTACCGGCCTGAGGGGTTAATACGGTAATTAATAGGAAGCTGTAACCTATAACAAACCTCATTCAATCTCCTCAGGACTTTAAATGGCCCCACAAACCGCCCGGACCAGCTTCCGGCAGGGCAGGCGAAGGGGGCAGGTTTGAGTCGAGAGCCAGACCGGTCCACGGTGCATACAGGGGCCTCACTGCGGTGGCGATCGGCGCTCGCCTTTTGTCGCCTGATTGCCCGCTGCAGGTGTACATGAGCAGCGTTCCAGGTCTCTTCCGAGCGCCGAAACCACTCATCCACCGCAGGAGCCTCGATCTGGCTCTGATGCCAAGGTGCCAGGACCGGCTGATAACCTAACACACACTGAAAAGGCGTAAGGTTAGTAGATGAGTGGCGGAGTGAGTTTGGACCATCTCTGCCCAGGGGATATAACCTGACCACTCCCCTGCTGGTCCTGGCAATAGGACCCTCAGAAACCTACCCACATCCTGGTTAACGCTCTCCACCTGCCCATTACTCTCAGGGTGAAAACCTGAGGTAAGGCTAATCGAGACCTCCAGACGTTCCATGAACGCCCTCCAGACCCTTGAGGTGAACTGGGGACCCCGATCGGGATAGCTGTATTTTACAGTGATCTGATTTAGACCACGGTAGTCAATGCACGGGCGTAAGCCACCATCCTTCTTCACAAAAAGAAACTCGATGACACGGGATGTGGACGGCCGAATGTATCCTTGTCTCAGAGATTCGGTGACATATGTTTCCATAGCCGCCGTCTCTTCCTGTGACAGAGGATACACGTGACTCCGGGGAAGCGCAGCGCCTACCTGGAGGTTTATTTATTTTATTTTTATTTATTTTTGGTCATTTAGCAGACGCTCTTATCCAGAGCGACTTACAGGAGCAATTAGGGTTAAGTGCCTTGCTCAAGGGCACATCGACAGATTTTTCACCTAGTCGGCTCGGGGATTAGAACCAGCGACCTTTCGGTTACTGGCACAACGCTCTTACCCACTAAGCTACCTGCCGCCCGTTTATCGCACAATCCCCCTGTCGATGGGGTGGTAATTGAGTCGCCTTCTTTTTACAGAAGGCGAGAGCCAAATCGGCATATTCAGGCGGAATGTGCATGGTGGGAACCTGGTTTGGACTTTCCACCGTAGTTGCCCCTCACGGAAACACCTACACACCTCCCCCAAGCACTGAGCTTGACCATCCCTTGAGAGCCCTCTGTTGCCATGAAATAGTGGGGTCATGAGAAGTTACCAGGAAGCCCCAACACAACTGGGCAGGAGAATCAATCAGATATAGACTAATTATTTCCTCATGCTCCTCCTGTGTCTTCATCCAGAGTGGCGCTGTGACCTCCCCTAATCAGACCTGACCCTAAAGGGCGACTATCTAGGGCATGTATAGGGAAGGGCACATCAACTGGCACAATATGAATCCCTAACCTACGGGTAAACTGATGATCAATAAAGTTCCCATCTGCGCCTGAATCTACTAGCGCCTTATGCTAGGAATGAGAAGAAAACTCTGGAAATACAACATTTATACACATATACGCAACAGGGAGCTCTGGGTGAGTTGGGTGCCTACTCACCTGAAAGCGGTTCACCAGTGCGCTGCCTACTGCCTCGACTCCTAGAAGGCCCTCCCCAGCACCCGACCAGCAGTGTGTCCTCTGCGGCCACAGTTGGTGCAGGGGCGGCCCCTCACCGGTCTCCCTCATACAGCACCTCCGGGCGCCATGGGGTAGGGTCGGAGGTGCTGGGGGGATGGAATGGACGGCCCCTGATCCGGACGTCCGCGGGTGGCCAACAGGTTATCCAGTCGGATTAACATATCCACCAGTTGGTCCAGGTTTGGTTGGTGTCCCTGCAGGCCAATTCCCGACGAACGTCCTCCCTTAAGCTGCAACGGTAGTGGTCGATGAGGGCCCTCTCATTCCATCCTGCGCTGGCAGCCAGAGTCCGAAAGTCCAGTGCAAATTCCTGCACGCTCCTCTTCCCCTGTCTGAGGTGGAATAGACGCTCATCCGGGAGGAACAAACCCGCACACTAATGACAACTAAAACATGAACAAACACGCACAACACACAGTGTGAGACAGAGGGTTAAATAGGAAGACATAACTACATGATGGGAAACAGGTGTGACCAATTAACACAAAACAAGTCGAACATAGATACATGGATCGGTAGCAGCTAGTACTCCGGTGACGGCGAGCGCGAAGCCTGCCCGAGCAAGGAGGAGGGGCAGCCTCGGCTGATCCGTGACAATAGGGGGTTGTAGATATTCAAATTAAATCTCTCTGTGTGTGTCTCTCTTTCTCTGTCTGTCAGTATGTCTACTTGTCTGTCTCTCTCTTTTTCTCTCTCTCCCTTTTTTTTCTTTCTTTCTTTCTTTCTTTCTTTCTTTCTCTCTCTCTCTCTCTCTCTCTCTCTCTCTCTCTCTCTCTCTCTCTCTCTCTCTCTCTCTCTCTCTCTCTCTCTCTCTCTCTTTCTCTCTTTCTCTCTCTCTCTCTCTCTCTCTCTCTCTCTCTCTCTCTCTCTCTCTCTCTCTCTCTCTCTCTCTCTCTCTCTCTCTCTCTCTCTCTCGTCTCTCTCTCTCTGTGTCTCTCTCTCTCTCTGTGTCTCTCTCTCTCTCTCTTGCTCTCTCTCTCTCTCTCTCTCTCTCTCTCTCTCTCTCTCTCTCTCTCTCTCTCTCTCTCTCTCTCTCTCTCTCTCTCTCTCTCTCTCTCTCTCTCTCTCTCTCTCTGTCCACCCACTCTCTAAGCTCTAACACACCTGATTGTGGACAGCAGATTCCTATAGCTTAAAGACGACTATAGTAGTATTATACCCAAGGGGAAAAACAGTACATACATGACATAGTTTCTGGGCTATAAATAGGAGACCAAGTCAAAGTGCTATTGTGTACTTATGTCTCTTTCTCTCTATATCTGTGTTCATCCCCCTCGCACTCTCCCAGGTGTGTTCTTTGTGCCCTACCTGTTGTTTCTGGTGCTGTGTGGTGTTCCTCTCTTCCTGATGGAGACCTCTCTGGGTCAGTATACCAGCCTGGGAGGGGTCAGCGCCTGGAGGAGCATCTGCCCACTGTTCGGAGGTACACACTCACACACACACGCACACTCCTCAAGGTATACACCCATCCACAAATAGGGCTGTTACGGTGACCTTATTACCGCCACACCGGCGGTCACGAGTCATGATGGCAGTCAAATTCCACGTGACTGTTTAGTCACGGTAATTAGGCTTCCCAAGCTCTGATGCTGCTGATGGTCATTAGTAGTCTACCAAACTTGCTAACTGCCTGGTACTCAGCACTCTATTGGCCCTCTAATCACTCTGACATCAATACAAATGTAATCGAAAATCGAATCAAACACTTCATGAGCGCCCATGGGCTCATGTTGAGCAACATTTCTATAGGCTATGCAATTGCGTGAGTGATGGCCTCTATTAAAAACAGTAGGATCCCATCAGCTTTCTAATGGCTAGGCCTACTATATTTATTTCTCAACTTTCCTAATTTTAAGCACATTGCTTCTCTTTACAACAGGAGGATAGCCTACCTGGCTGGCATGAAAATAAACCTTGGGAAAAGCATCCTCCATTCGCTATTTAAGTGCATAGATGACATGTATTTCTTCCCCCTGTTTCAAGACAGGTGCATGATAATGGCCCATTCTAAATCAGAACAAATTTCACACTTATATTATTTAGTATATGTAAAGACAAGATTAAATCAGGAATAGTCTGATTGGTACAATATTATCCTATCACTTGTGAATTTTATACTGTATTATCACTTGTGAATGATGCCCAGCTTGTGTGCAGTAAGGCAAGAAACAGTGCATGCATTTTTTGTGTGACTTTTTCAAATCATAGTCGCACACCTTATGTAGCCTAGCCCATAGACCTATATGTTTTGATAAGGTTTGTATCACAATTAAAGAGGCCAAATAACTTCTTAAAATTAAGCACATTAATCCGCTTTACAACGGGTGTAGAGCCTAACTGGTATACATACGCAGCGCGTGAGTTTCAAGTTTGAGAAGATAATTTTCACCATAAAATTCAACTTTATAATAAAAGTATTACATGCATAATCGCATTTGCGGTCACTTTTGATAATGGTGTTTTTCAGCTAATTGATTGCATTTTGGAACATTTGCACTTCTAGCCTTCTGCTGTGTGCGCATTGCTACACTTATAATGTGAAAATAGACTAGTAGTTTATCAACATTTTAAGCTAAACGTTCTGATCTGTTCGTCAGCCTCATTGCTTACTAAATGTTTTTGAGTGCTAATGGTTGTATTAATTTGGGATCTATCTCATCCCACAACTGTCCCAGACTATGTCTGGAATATTTATTTCTGGCACAGAATAGAATAGGTCAACTTTTCTACTATGGGGGATAGTGCTTTTGCTGTTCGTTAGGCCTACTCATCTTGTTGGCTGACGAAAAGTACATGTGGACAGTTCTTCCAACATCTTCAATATGCACCTCAGAATTGGATAAGGATGCACGCAGTTGCGTCCCCAATGTGTCTGTCTTCACTTGTAGCCTGTGAGAAAGACCTGATCATTGGCCAATCGTAGTCACCTTTCAGTGGCAATCACAGGTGGCGGTGGCACCGTAATTGGGGAGGACTGGCTCATGGTAATGGCTGGAACAGTGTAAATGGAATGGTATCGAATACATCAAACACAATGGTTTGATACCATTCCATTGACTCCATTTCAGTCATTGGAAGGTTTGCTCTTCTGTTCTAATCTATGTGGAATATTTTTTTGCTTGTTAACTTTGTCTCTCCTTGGTGGCTTTCTACAGGAAACCTTTTAAACCAAAAAACTGAAGTCAGACCCCTACTTAATGAGAACTGAATCATCCCAAATTTCATCAGGATCTTTGTGTCAAAATAAATTGTTTGATTTGTCAACACAGCTCCTTCCTGTTCACTTCCTAGTGGGATGACACACATGACAAGTCATCAGTTTACTCAGCTACGTCTCTAGTTTCAGTGAGGGAAAAGTACACTAAAATCTTTGTGTTTTTGCAAACTTTGAATAGTCTACATCTGGCTAACCAATGAAGTAATCCAAAAGTAATCAGATATCATTACCTCATTTTGAAAATCCAATGGATTATGTTATTAGCACGTACACACACATATACACACACGCACCTTTTATACATGCCGTACTTGCGAATACAATTTGAATTGATTTTAATACATTGTCATGCTGACAATCTGTTATGCTGACACATGCCCTGATTAGATCGATGTGTGACCATTCCCTGGAGTGGACACTTAACTCCTATATTTCCCTTAATGACTTACACACACACACATGTTCAAAGTCACACACACTCTCACTCATCTGTGGTGCCATGTGTTATTGTTTGTTTTGACAAAACAGTGAGAGGGTTTAGGTTATGTTTAGTTGGATTGGATTGGACAGTTTGAAATTAATGAGTTAAAACCAAATTCTTGATGATGATATCTACATCTCTAGATTGAACCATAAACTGTTCAGGTGTTGTCACGACTTCCGCCGAGGCTGCCCCCCACTCCTGGTTCGGGCAGGCTTCGGCGTTTGTCGTCACCGGAGTGCTAGCTACTGCCGATCCCATTCTCATCACTCCACTGGTCATGTCTTGTCAATCACACACACCTGGTGCTCATTCCCCAAATTAGTATGTGTATAAGTGTTCCCTCTGTTCCCCTTGTCTTTGTGAGTGATTGTTTTGTTGTGAGAGCGTGTAGCTCGGTTGAGCTACATTTCATTGTGTTTATGCCAAGGTGGATGTTTTCCCTTCTAATAGTTTTGTTTGACGCTTGGGGCATTTGATTTATGCAAAGCGGATTAAACTCTGGACTTGATTTTACCTCCTGCACCTGACTCCTTCTTTCACACCTCGTTACAGGTGTAGCAGAGGTAACTTAGTATAACATAGGTACAGTAGCTTGGTGGAGCAGAGGTATAGGTAAGCTAAGCTACACCCAACCCTCTCGTTGGATCATATTCTCAATAGTCTCTCGTCTCCCTCAGACATTTTTAGAAGGAGATGAGTCTAGGAAATACTTTTCAGTCTCACCCACTGTATTCTACTACTCCAACTGCATTGTCTCAACCAGGCATAGTCATTGCACGTCTCCACGAGACACATGCATCTCTCAGTGACTTAATTGGTGGCTCGCGGCAATAATCTGAAAGAATGTGTTTTCCTCAGTCAGCTGAATACGCCGCTTAGTTCAGAGAACCGTAGTATTAGTGGCGGTTTCAAGAATACATTTTGGCTCTAGATTTTCAACATTTTGAGCTATTACCATCCCTGAAAGCTAAGACTTTCAGGAACAAGTATGTCTTCTGTTTCCATCTAAGACACAAGCTGTGCAGGACTTTTTAGAAAGGGAGAGTGTTGAATCTGCACAGGATAACTGAGGGAAATGAATTGATTCTCCATAAACGATCATACATAAGATTGTTTGATGATCATCCCTGATGTTTTCCTGAACATTACAATACCTTTCTGATGCATTTCAATCATTCCAAGACTGCTTCCTTCAGACTGAAATTTGCCATTACCTGATTTGACATAGCTTCTGCTAGATAACTTTTATTGAGATAATGGCAATAAGGTCAAATTCTAACGATTCATCACATTTGTTTCGATACCCCCAAGTGTCCTAAAGTAGAGAATCAGGTAATCAAACAGCTTGATGGTCCATGTTAATAAATAGGAATATAATGTATAAATCCATTTAATATCATGAATGAATCAATTTGACTTTGTGACCCCCCTCCAACCCCCGTTCTCCAAACGCAGAGTGATTTTGTTTTACAAAGTGGTTCCCTCTGAAATATTAGTGACTAGCACTGGTCTAAACTGTTCAACCTGGGACATGTTCACGAGGGAACACCGTAGCAAACATTTTACAACTGAAAACAAAAACATCTCTTATTAAGTTCAGATATTGCCTACCCGTTTTCTCTGTTTTGTGCTGTTCTGTCCGTTTCGTAACCCGGGTACCAGTCTGTTTGTGCCATCATGCCACGCCTTGCCACTCCTTGTCATGCAAAACATGTTTGGCATGACAAGGAGTGGCATGGTGGCTCAAATAGACTGGTACCCGGCTCTCTGCTTGGTGCCTGCTGAACACAACCCGGGTTTGGTACTTCCTACAGGTGCAGCCTGTCAGATGACTGTAGCTTCTTAGCGAAGCCACCTGGTCGACACACTGTAAATGTTGTCTATCTTGTAAACAAGCTGGTGTTAGAACTATCTGCCTCTGGATAGCTTTCCGTTTCACGTAAACTTGCCTCTTCCTCCTCCTCCTCCTCCTCCTCTCCCCCTCCTCCAGACAGCTGCTGTTCTCTGTCCATATGGCCCACAGCTGCACAGACGCACTCACATGCTCGTACACACACACACACACACATACAGTGCATTCAGAAAGTATTCAGACCCCTTCCATTTTTCCACATTTTGTTACGTTACAGCCGTATTCTAAAATGGATTAAATACATTATTTTCCTCATCAATCTGCACACAATACCCCATAATGACAAAGTGAAAACAGGTTTGTAGAAATTGTACAAATGTATAAAAAAATAAATATATATATATATATATATATATATACTTTATTTACATAAGTATTCAGACCCTTTGCTATGAGACTCGAAATTGAGCTCAGGTGCATCCTGTTTCCATTGATCATCCTTGAGATCTTTCTACAAATTGATTGGACATGATTTGGAAAGGCACACACCTGTCTATATAAGATCCCACAGTTGACAGTGCATGGCATAGCAAAAACCAAGCCATGAGGTCAAAGGAATTGTCCGTAGAGCTCCGAGAGAGGATTTTGTCGAAGCACAGATCTGGGGAAGGGTACCAAAAAATGTCTGCAGCATTGAAGGTCCCCAAGAACACAGTGGCCTCCATCGGCAGGGACTGGGAGACTAGTCAGGATCGAGGAATGATAAACAGAGCAAAGTACAGAGAGAGATCCTTGATGAAAACCTGCTCCAGATCGCTCAGGACCTCAGACTGGGGGTGAAGGTTCACCTACCAACAGGACAACAACCATAAGCACACAGCCAAGACAATGTAGTAGTGGCTTCTGGACAAGTCTCTGAATGTCCTTGAGTGGCCCAGCCAGAGCCCGGAATTGAACCCGATCGAACATCTCTGGAGAGACCTGAAAATAGCTGTCAGCGACGCTCTCCATCCAACCTGAGAGAGCTTGAGAGGATCAGCAGAGAGAATGGGAGAAACTCCCCAAATACAGGTATGCCAAGCTTGAGCGTCATACCCAAGAAGACTAATCGCTTCAACAAAGTACTGAGGAAAGGGTCTAAATACATTTACATTTTAGCAGACACTCTTATCCAGAGCGACTTACAGTTAGTGAGTGTATACATTATTTTTTCATACTGGCCCCCCGTGGGAATCAAACCCACTTCCCTGGCATTGCAAACGCCTTGCTCTACCAACTTAGCTACATCCCTGCCAGCCATTCCCTCCCCTACCCTGGGCCAATTGTGCGCCGCCCCATGGGTCTCCCGGTCACGTCCGGCTACAACAGATCCTGGATTCAAACCAGGATCTCTAGTGGCACAGCTAGCACTGCGATGCAGTGCCTTAGACCACTGCGCCACTCGGGAGACACCCGTAAATGTGATATTTCAGTTTTTTATTTTTAATACATTTGCAAAACTTTCCAAAAACCTGTTTTTGCTTTGTCGTTCACACAACTCGCGTGTAAACACACCTGCTGACTTTCCAAATGCACTGTACACGCTCGTACAGACACACACAGAGCCCAGATCAGTCAGCAGGTGTGTTTACAGCAGTTGTGTGAAGGGCAACAGACTCATGTGTTAGCAGATGGACAAACAGATGGGCTCCCGAGTGGCGCAGTGGTCTAAGGCACTGCATCTTAGTGCTAGAGGCGTCACTACAGACCCTGGTTCGATTCCAGGCTGTATCACAATCCGGCCGTGATTGGGAGTCCCATAGGGCAGCGCGCAATTGGCCCAACGTTGTCCGGGTTTGGCTGTCATTGTAAATAAGAATTTGTTCTTAACTGACTTGCCTAGTTAAACAAAACAAACACATCTGTGTTTTGGTACATGTAGTACTAGCTACTAGTAGACGTGTGTGTTCGTGTTTGTGTGTCTGTGTGTGCATGTGTGTGTGCTCTTTAGTGTGTCCTAAGTTTTAAGGGTGAAATCCTATCTTGAAAGCTATGCATGCATGTAACTCAAATGTATGTCCACATTTACTGTACCCTTGTTAATCTATGATTTAGTAACGACCACTCAATGTGATTGGTTAAATTCACGAAATAGCACAGCAAATGCACACTAACTGTTCTATTTGAATTAAAACTGTGTATCCATGAGAATGTATGTCTTTTTTCCTGTGCCTCGCGTGTGTGTTGTCTGTGTGCCTCTGCCTGTGTTTGAGTGTGTGGGTGTGTAACTGCCGTTATTAATGCAATAAAGGTCTGACAAAGTTTTAGACACTTTTTGGTACTTTTGTATCCATGAGTGTCCATGTGACTTTGAAATGTTTGAATCCTTCTTGAATGTATTGTTATATTCATGTATTTAACCTTTATTTAACCAGGTTAGTTTCAAGAGAGACCTGGACCTGGAATGTGATTTTTTGATTTAAATAAAGTATTTGAAATGTGTTTCCACAGGTCTGGGCTTTGCCAGTCAGGTGATGATCCTCCATGGGTGTGTGTACTACATTGTGGTCCTGGCATGGGCTCTCTTCTACCTGGGCCACAGCTTCCAGTCAGAGCTGCCTGGGCCCACTGCAACAACACCTGGAACACAGGTACATCATGAACTGATACCCTTTTCACACTACTGAGTCAAGCTGAGCCAAGCTGTACTTTGCTGTACTTTGCTGGCCTGGTTACGCATCCAAAATAGTTGCTGGAACCTTACTGGAAGTTGGGGATGTTGATGGGTTATCTTATTTTCAAAGAGGTCATGTCAAATAGGCCTACATATGTCAACTACAGTCAAATATTTGAAAGCATTGGAGGTGTACTTGATTAGGTTGGAGTTTGCATTTTTGGGACTATTCCAATGGTTCCATTGTACTGGAAAAACTAAATCAAGTGCAGCTCAATTAGCCGGTCCAAGTATTTGAAAGTATTTGACCTATAGGAGCCTATGTACCTATTTGACCCAGGTTTTTTTTGGCAGTTGCTATTAAACCACTTTTTTTTTCCTTTGGAAGAGAAAGAGGTATGTGATGTGATGTTATGTTATGGATTATGAGTTGAGTTGAGCTAAGTTTAGTTTAGTTGAGTTAAGGTGATCATGTGTTGAAGTTCTGTCTATGTCTTGTAGATGCCTGTGTGTTGTTTGACTGTCAGAACCTAACCTCTGGGACCAGCCTACCAGAGAATGCTACCTCACCTGTCATCGAGTTCTGGGAGTGAGTCTCAGCCACATTCCTTACAACACTACTGCATTTTGTTTTCTTAAAAATTAAGGTAAAGGGGCTTAATATGCAGCTGTGGGCTGGCATTTTAAAATGTGAGGTATTAACAATGGTGTGTTCGTGAATAGCCAAAGTACATATTAGGGGACATAGAGAAGATTGGAGAGGAGAAGGACATTGCAGACGAGGTAGGGTCCCATTTCCAACAGGGGTTTGGTTTTAGGGGTTCAGCTTTACCAAGAGTAGAGTGATCATAATCTACCTGTGGCATTACAGTGGCTCTAATCAGGCTCATGCTTAGTCTTGTATGTATTAGGGTTATTATTAGCTGTGTGTGTGTGTGTTTGTGTCCAGGCGGGAGGTCTTGCAGTTGTCCAGTGGACCAGATGAGCTGGGGCCAGTCAGCTGGAGGCTGGCTCTGTGTCTGCTGCTAGTCTGGGTCGTCTGCTACTTCTGTGTGTGGAAGGGGGTCAAATCCACTGGCAAGGTGAGCACAAATACACATACGTACAGTGGGGTCTGAAATTATTGACACCCTTGACAGAGATTAGCAAAAAATACTGTATAAAATAAATAATTCAAATACTGACCTATATTGTATGACATTTTTACTTAGAGAAAGATATTTTGTTTACCAATTAATATATTTGGTCCTCAAAAAGGTAGGGTTCAAAATTATTGACACCCCTGTTTTCAATACCTTTCAATACCTCACCTTATTTTTTGAGATTGGAGGACACATTGGGAGTAATCTTAGACCATTCCTCCATATGGAATCTTTCCAGATCCTTGATATCCTTCGTCTGCGCTTATGGACTGCCGTCTTCCATTCAAACCACAGGTTTTCAATGGTGTTCAAGTCCGGAAACTGAGATGGCCATTGCAAAATGTTAATTTTGTGGTCAATTAACCATTTCTTTGTGGATTTTGATGTGTGCTTGAGGTTATTGTCTTGCTGGAAGAGCCACTTGTGGCCAAGTTTCATCCTCCTGGAAATATTCTGTATGGGGGAATGGTCTAAGATCACTCCCAATGTGTTCTCCAATCTTACTAATATAAAATATGAGTTGTTAAAAAATATATATTTCTCTGAGCAATTGTATTAGTATAGAATAATATCATTTTCCAATTTATTGAACATACAATATAGCTCAGTGTTTGAATTATTTATTTTATACAGTCATTTTTGCTCATCTTCATCAAGGGTGTCAATAATTTCACTGTACATACAGTGGGGAAAAAAAGTATTTAGTCAGCCACCAATTGTGCAAGTTCTCCCACTTAAAAAGATGAGAGAGGCCTGTAATTTTCATCATAGGTATACGTCAACTATGACAGACAAATTGAGAAAAGAATTCCAGAAAATCACATTGTAGGATTTTTTATGAATTTATTTGCAAATTATGGTGGAAAATAAGTATTTGGTCAATAACTAAAGTTTCTCAATACTTTGTTATATACCCTTTGTTGGCAATGACACAGGTCAAACGTTTTCTGTAAGTCTTCACAAGGTTTTCACACAGTGTTGCTGTTATTTTGGCCCATTCCTCCGTGCAGATCTCCTCTAGAGCAGTGATGTTTTTTGGGCTGTCGCTGGGCAACACGGACTTTCAACTCCCTCCAAAGATTTTCTATGGGATTGAGATCTGGAGACTGGCTAGGCCACTCCAGGACCTTGAAATGCTTCTTACGAAGCCACTCCTTCGTTGCCCGGGCGGTGTGTTTGGGATCATTGTCATGATGAAAGACCCAGCCACGTTTCATCTTCAATGCCCTTGCTGATGGAAGGAGGTTTTCACTCAAAATCTGACGATACATGGCCCCATTCATTCTTTCCTTTACACGGATGGTTCGTCCTGGTCCCTTTGCAGAAAAACAGCCCCAAAGCATGATGTTTCCACCCCCATGCTTCACAGTAGGTATGGTGTTCTTTGGATGCAACTCAGCATTCTTTGTCCTCCAAACACGACGAGTTGAGTTTTTACCAAAAAGTTATATTTTGGTTTCATCTGACCATATGACATTCTCCCAATCCTCTTCTGGATCATCAAAATGCACTCTAGCAAACTGCAGATGGGCCTGGACATGTACTGGCTTAAGCAGGGGGACAGGTCTTGCACTGCAGGATTTGAGTCCCTGGCGGCGTAGTGTGTTACTGATGGTAGGCTTTGTTACTTTGGTCCCAGCTCTCTGCAGGTCATTCACTAGGTCCCCCCGTGTAGTTCTGGGATTTTTGCTCACCGTTCTTGTGATCATTTTGACCCCACGGGGTGAGATCTTGCGTGGAGCCCCAGATCGAGGGAGATTATCAGTGGTCTTGTATATCTTCCATTTCCTAATAATTGCTCCCACAGTTGATTTCTTCAAACCAAGCTGCTTACCTATTGCAGATTCAGTCTTCCCAGCCTGGTGCAGGTCTACAATTTTGTTTCTGCTGTCCTTTAACAGCTCTTTGGTCTTGGCCATAGTGGAGTTTGAGTGTGACTGTTTGAGGTTGTGGACAGGTGTCTTTTATACTGATAACAAGTTCAAACAGGTGCCATTAATACAGGTAACGAGTGGAGGACAGAGGAGCCTCTTAAAGAAGAAGTTACAGGTCTCTGAGAGCCAGAAATCTTGCTTGTTTGTAGGTGACCAAATACTTATTTTCCACCATAATTTGCAAATAAATTCATTAAAAATCCTACATGTGATTTTCTGGATTTTTTTTCCTCATTTTGTCTGTCATAGTTGACGTGTACCTATGATGAAATTTACAGGCCTCTCTCATCTTTTTAAGTGGGAGAACTTGCACAATTGGTGGCTGACTAAATACTTTTTTTTCCCCACTGTACATGCATACATACACACACATACAGCACCAGTCAAAAGTTTGGACACACTTACTCATTCAAGGGTTTTTCTTTATTTTTTTACTATTTTCTACATTGTAGAATAATAGTGAAGACATCAAAACTATGAAATAACAGATATGGAATCATGTAGTAACCAAATAAGTGTTAAACAAATCAAAATATATTTTATATTTGAGATTCTTCAAATAGCCACCCTTTGCCTTGATGACAGCTTTGCACACTCTTGGCATGCTCTCAACCAGCTTCACCTGGAATGCTTTTCCAACAGTCTTGAAGGAGTTTCCACATATGCTGAGCACTTGTTGGCTGCTTCTCCTTCACTCTGCCGTCCGACTCATCCCAAACCATCTCAATTGGGTTGAGGTCGGGGGATTGTGGAGGCCAGGTCATCTTATGCAGCACTCCATCACTCTCCTTCTTGGTAAAATAGCCCTTACACATGTGTTGGGTCATTGTCCTGATGAAAAACAAATGATAGTCCCACTAAGCCCAAACCAGATGGGATGGCATATCACTGCAGAATGCTGTGGTAGCCATGCTGGTTAAGTGTGCCTTGAATTCTAAATAAATCACAGACAGTGTCACCAGCAAAGCACCCCCACACCATATCACCTCCTCCTCCATGCTTTACGGTGGGAAATACACATGCAGAGATCATCCGTTCACCCACACCGCGTTTCACAAAGACACGGCGGTTGGAACCAAAAATCTCCAATTTGGACACCAGACCATAGGACAAATTTCCACCAGTCTAATGTCCATTGTTCATGTTTCTTGGCCCAAGCAAGTCTCTTCTTATTATTGGTGTCCTTTAGTAGTGGTTTCTTTGCAGCAATTCGACCATGAAGGCCTGATTCACGCAGTCTCCTCTGAACAGTTGATGTTGAGATGTGTCTCTTGAACTCTGTGAAGCATTTATTTGGGCTGCAATCTGAGGTGCAGTTAACTCTAATGAACGTATCCTCTGCAGCAGAGGTAACTCTGGGTGTTCCTTTCCTGTGGCGGTCCTCATGAGAGCCAGTTTCATCATAGCGCTTGATGGTTTTTGTGACTGCACTTGCAGAAACTTTCATAGTTCTTGACATTTTCCTGATTGACTGACCTTCATGTCTTAAAGTAATGATGGACTGTTGTTTCTCTTTGCTTATTTGAGATATTCTTGCCATAATATGGACTTGGTCTTTTACCAAATAGGGCTATCTTCTGTATACCCCCCTACCTTGTCACAAAACAACTGATTGGCTCAAAGAAGGAAATAGATTCCACAAATTAACACCTGTTAATTGAAATGCATTCCAAGTGACTACCTCATGAAGCTGGTTGAGAGAATGCCAAGATTGTGCAAAGCTATCAGCAAGGAAAAGGTGGCTATTTGAAGAATCTCAAATATAAATTATATTTTGATTTGTTTAACACTTTTTTGGTTGCTACATGATTCCATGTGTTATTTCATAGTTTGATGTCTTCACTATTATTCTACAATGTAAAAAATAGTCAAAATAAAGGAAAACCCTTGAATGAGTAGGTGTCCAAACTTTTGACTGGTAGTTTATATACAGTTGAAGTCAGAAGTTTACATACACCTTAGCCAAATACATTTAAACTCAGTTTTTCACAATTCCTGACATTTAATCCTAGTAAAAGTTCCCTGTCTTAGGTCAGTTAGGAACACCACTTTATTTTAAGAATGTGAAATGTCAGGATAATAGTAGAAATTATTTCTTTCAGCTTTGATTTCTTTCATCACATTCCCAGTGGGTCAGAAGTTTACATACACTCAATTAGTATTTGGTAGCATTGCCTTTACATTGTTTAACTTGGGTCAAGCGTTTCGAGTAATCTTCCACAAGCTTCCCACAATAAGTTGGGTGAATTTTGGCCCATTCCTCCTGACAGAGCTGGTATAACTGAGTCAGGTTTGTAGGCCTCCTTGCTCACACAAGCTTTTCAGTTCTGCCCACACATTTTCTATAGGATTGAGGTCAGGGTTTGTGATGGCCACTCCAATACCTTGACTTTGTTGTCCTTAAGCCATTTTGCCACAACTTTGGAGTATGCTTGGGGTCATTGTCCATTTGGAAGACCCATTTTGCGACCAAGCTTTAACTTCCTGACTGATGTCTTGAATGTTGCTTCAATATATCCACATAACTTTGTCCTTCCTCATGATGCCATCTATTTTGTAGATGCACCAGCCCTCCTACAGCAAGCACCCCCACAGCATGATGCTTCCACCCCCGTGCTTCACGGTTGGGGATAGTGTTCTCCGGCTTGCAAGCTCCCCCTTTTCCTCAAACATAACGATGGTCATATGGCCAAACAGTTCTATTTTTGTTTCATCAGACCAGAGGACATTTCTCCAATGTCCCCCATGTGCAGTTGCAAACAGTAGTCTGGCTTTTTATGGCGGTTTAGGAGCAGTGGCTTTTACTTCCTTTGCTGAGCGGCCTTTCAGGTTCTGTCGATATAGGACTCGTTTTACTGTGGATATAGATACTTTTGTACCTGTTTCCTCCAGCATCTTCACTAGGTCCTTTGCTGTTGTTCTGGGATTGGTTTGCACTTTTTTCAGCACCAAAGTACGTTCATCTCTAGGGACAGAGAAGCGTTTTCCTTCCCTGAGCGGTATGGCGGCTGCGTGAGTCCCATGGTGTTTATACTTACGTACTATTGTTTGTACAGATAAATGTGGTACCTTCAGGCGTTTGGAAATTACTCCCAAGGATGAACCAGACTTGTGGGAGGTCTACATTTTTTTCTGGGTCTTGGCTGATTTCTTTTGATTTTCCCATGATGTCTGCGAGAGGCACTGAGTTTGAAGGTAGGCCTTGAATCCACAGTACACCTCCAATTGACTCCAATGATGTCAATTAGCCTATCAGAAGCTTCTAAAGCCATGACATCATTTTCTGGAATTTTCCAAGCTGTTTTTAAAGGCACAGTCAACTTAGTGAATGTAAATTTCTGACCCACTGGAAGTGTGATACAGTGAATTATAAGTCAAATAATCTGTCTGTAAAAATTGTTGGAAAAATGACTTGTCATGCACAAAGTAGATGTCCTAACGACGCTTGCCAAAACTATAGTTTGTTAAAAGAAATTTGTGGAGTGGTTGAAAAACTAGTTTTTTAATGACTCCAACCTAAGTGTATGTAAACTTCCGACTTCAACTGTGTGTGTATATATATATATATATATATATATATATACCACACACACACACACACACACACACACACACACACACACACACACATACATCTCCCACACCAACCCTCAAACACACCCCTGAGCAATTCCAGACTCAGATACCACACATAGAAATACTTTTTCAGAAACCACCTCAAGAAAACACTCACCAATGAGCTTAACCAAAAACCATCACACAATACCCATTCTGGCTTATTCCTATGGTTTTCATGCACTCCTTCTAATCAGGGACTGATTCAGACCTGGGACACCAGGTGAGTGCAATTAACTACCAGGTAGAAACATAAAAGTGTTTCAGCCCTCCAGACCGGAATTGAACAGCCCTGCTATAGACCTACAGTAATCCTACCTCCTATGCTATGGGAAGTACTGTACATGAAAGATTCCATTAACCCTTCATGGCCAATGGATTTGAAATGTACAGTATATATATGTAGTTGACATAGAAGGTATCATAGCTGTACAGTTAAATATGTGATTGATATAGAATCTAGATTTTAGAAGGTATCATGCCATTTTCGGTTGGATTTGGATGTACAGTACAAGATATGATTGATCTAGAAGCTTTATCCTACTGTTGTTCCAGGTGGTCTACCTTACCGCCACGTTCCCTTACGTGATGCTGGCCATCCTGCTGGTACGTGGCATCACCCCCCGCCTGGCGCATCCCAGGGCATCGTCTACTACCTCAATCCCAACATCACCCGCCTAGCAGACCCCACAGTACCCTCATACCCCCCCTCATACCCACCCACCCTACCCACGCCTATACCCGCCAACATACTGGGTCTTTTTCATTAGGCACAAAACTGGAGAAAACTGACTGAAACAGGGGAGAGACTACCAGGACTTGTCCAATAAGAAACTTACATTGTGAAACCTTTTAGACGTTTTCCAATGTGTGCCTAGTAAACACAACCCTGGTAACCATGCCTAATGTCTGAGAGGATACTGGTTGTGCTGGCTGCTTTCTAGCCAGTCCCAAGCGCCCCTCTGTTGGAGTAGGTCTAGTCTGAATCAGTCTATGTGGGTGTCCACCCACTCCGCCCAGAGTGGGTAAGCACTCCTGATGATGACACTTCACTTTCTTATGTTATAAGTACATTTTACCAAGACAAATATGAATATTCGAACTTGGGCGACATACCATATATACCAGTGGCTGGGTCGGTGCCGTTTAAGATTAGGGAACGTTTGTTTTCTTTGAGCATGGCCTTATTTCTATTACAGCATATTGGATGACTGTCGTTCATATTCCATTTACCCAGCTCAATGTAACATCGATAGGTTTAGGCTACTACATGATACTTGAATTTGCCCTATACCCATCTTGAGGTTGCCCACAACCTAGCCTACAAGTTTCTAACGTGGTGCACAGGTCGAGAGACAAATTGGAGTAATCAAGGTGACAGACAGTGACACATTCAATACCGTCTTGCACACTCTTGCCTGCATCTAGCTGATCTGGGGTGTAATCATTTGTCGAAACAGTTGCAAAACCTTCAGTTTCGCAACTAAAACAAGAGTTTCTATTGGAAATAATTCAGCTCGGTTCGTCCCTGTTTCGTTGCATTTGCTTCCATTTAAGAAACATTTTGCAACAGAATCGGCAGAATAAATATACCCCTGATCACCCACGCACACAGTTCACTTTCTTAGCAGCCACATACAGCATCATCACTTTCCTCATTGTATAAATCCTTCTCGCATCTATGCGCTCTCCTCCTCACCTTCTCCCTTTGTTTGTGGACTTCAGTGCACAACACAACAGCTGTCTGTGACCAAGTGAAAAAACCTCTCCAAGCCAAACCTTCATACCATAACCATTAACCACAACACAGCCTACATCAGGGGTGTCAAACGTACGGCCCTTGGGGAGATCAGCCATAAGCGGGTTTAATCCGGCCCGTGAGATGTTTGAAAAAAAATGAAATAAAACTTTTTTTTATTTTTTTTAAGTATAAAAATGCGCTGCAATTTTTCTATAAAATAAACTGCTGTTCCAATTGCGTCCACTGGATGGCGCAATAGCAATTGTGTTAAGCAAGCAAACTGTTTATACCGGGGCAGAGCAAGTAGGTCAAGCACGTGCAGCCAATGAGCTACTTTGTTTTGCCGCGATATTTATTACGGCTTCTACATTTAACATTATGTGCTTTGGCACCCTCATTGCCCCAATATGTCTCTGTCAAAAAAGAGAAAAGTGGACGCAGAGTGCAGAGTGTTCCAAGAAAAATTTTCATCCTATTTAATCACGGAATTGAATGGGAAAGCTGTATGTTTGGTGTGTTCAGAGCATGTTGCAGTGCTGAAAGAATATAACCTTCGTCGCCACTATGTGAGTCTTCATGCCGACAAATATGACAACTTTCAAGGACAGCGGAGATGAGAGAAGGTGAATGAACTGTTGGCGGGTCTGAAGAAACAGCAGTCTGTGTTTACTCACAGCCGAGACCTCATTGCTAGCTACCTCATTGCTAATGAAATCGCAGTGGCTTCAAAACCATTGAGTGAGGGTGAATTTGTAAAAACATGCATGATGAAGGCAGCGGAGATTGTGTGCCCTGAAAAGCGGCAGGCTTTTGCAAATATCAGCCTGACAAGAAACACAGTTGCAGACAGGATTTCCGATCTTTCAGTGGATTTGGACAGCCAGTTGAAGCAAAAAGTAAAGTCATTTATTGCGTTTTCGGTTGCAATTGATGAAAACCACGGACATTACAGATGTTGCACAACTGGCCATTTTTTCATCCGCGTAGTTGATGACACATTGACCGTCACCGAGGAGTTAGCGTGGGAGTTGGTGGCGATGACAGATACAACGACAGCAGCTGATATTTTTACCGCGTTGGGCGGCTGGACAGGGTCGGAGTGGACTGGTCCCGCACTGTCAGCCTGGCTACAGATGGTGCGCCCTCAATGATCGGGGAAAAAAGCAGGCGTTGTGACAAAGTTCAGAGAGAAAGTGCAATCTGCAAATGGAGGACGTGATTTTTGACTTTTCACTGTATTTTTGCACCAGGAGGCTTTGTGTTGCAAGTCATTAAAGATGGATAACGTCCATGAAGGTGGTCATCCAAACTGTTAATTTCATCGATCCAGAAGCCTGAATCACCGTCAGTCAGTTTGACAGCCTTCTCAGAGAAAGACCACATCTATGGCCTGCCATACCACACTGAGAGTAAGATGGTTAAGCCGAGGTGCTGTGCTGGAGGCGTTTCTTTTGATTTACGAGAAGAAATTGAGACAGTTCATGGAAGAAAAGGGCAAACCAGTGTTAGAATTTCATTCCGCAGAATGGATGCCGGACCTTGCATTTATGGTGGATGTTACAGAGCACCTGAATAACTTGAACAAACAGCTGCAAGGGGCGCAACAAAGTTGTCACGCAGTATTATGACAGCATACATTCTTTCAAGTTGAAAGCTGTCATTGTGAGAGACGCACTTGCCGGTGGTGATGCAGCTCACTTCCCCTGTCTGAAAAATGTGTGCGCGACCCAACATGTGGCAGACATGAAGCGGTTCAAAGATAAAATAACTGGACTGTTACGGGAGTTTGAGCAACGCTTTCAGATTTATGTTTATATGTTTTTATGTTGATGTGCTATTGTTTTTAATTGATTTTATTTTATTTGTATATTTAACATATTCTTGACTCTGTGGTTCTTGCACTTGTTTGGGGAACAGGATTTCATTATTTTTATCTACATTTCTGCCTGAGAAATGACACCCTGATATAGTTCTGTGATCTGTGATATACTTCTGTGAATCACTGAGGCATTGTGTGTTTGTGTGTTCTTTGTCCTCAGAACTTTCAAATAACTTGAGGTGTTTTATGATTAATAGTGATGTTGTGCTTTTGGACACTGTCCTCAGGCTCCAGCTTTATGTTTATATGTTTTTATGTTGATGTGCTATTGTTTTTAATTGTTTTTATTTTATTTGTATATTTAACCTATTCTTGACTCTGTGGTTCTTGCACTTGTTTGGGGAACAGGATTTTATTATTTTTTATCTACATTTCTGCCTGAGAAATGACACCCTGATATAGTTCTGTGATCTGTGAAACAGTTCTGTTAATCACTGAGGCATTGTGTGTTTGTGTGTTCTTTTTCTTTAGAATTTTCAAATAAACTTGACGTGTTTTATGATTAATAGTGATGTTGTGCTTGTACTATTTTGGACACACTGTCCTCAGGCTCCAGCTTTATGTTGTATGTTGATCGTATTAAAACAAAGAAAACAATCTGAAGTTGTTGTTTTTAAGTTATATATACCATGATTTTTCCGGTCCGGCCCACTTGGGAATAGATTTTCCTCCATGTGGCCCCTGAGCTAAAATGAGTTTGACACCTGGCCTACATAGTTGTCACCATATTATCTAACGTCATAGTCAACATAGCTACTAGAACTAACTCGTTAGTAAACCCACAATCCAATCCATATGTACAATCACACAATACAGTGTACAGCAAGCTGTTTAGCAGTTACACCGGCCAGCCCCGGTGGTAATAAATTAATAAAACCAAAAGCTTACTTTCACTTGGAAGAGTTGCAGTGTTGAATAGCCTTAGCCAGCTAGCTAACATAAATAGCATTTGTCTCACTGTTTGAGTCAGGTTGTTGAGCAGGCTAAAGTAGCTGCATTAGCTGGCTAAGTAAGTGAAAGGTAAACTAAGTAGAATAAAAAAAATACAACAAAATATAGCTAGCTCTCTCTCTCTCAGCTGCTTCTCCTTTATTTTTGAAGAAATTAATTTGTTCAAAACTGTTCAACTATTGTCATTCAGCTACTCACCACACACTGCAGTGCTAGCTAGCTGTAGTTTATGCTTTCGATACTAGATTCATTCTCTGATCCTTTGAGTGGATGGAAAATATGTTTATTCATGCTGCAAGAGCTCTGATAGGTTGGAGGACGTCCTCCGGAAGTCATCATAATTAGGCCTGTGGCGGTCACAAAATTTTGCCAGCCGGTGATTGTCAAGCAAATAACTGTCGGTCTCACGGTAATTGACCATTAATTAACATAAACACATTTAGCATCTCCTGGCTTCCACACATAGCCTACAAGCCACTGATGCAGACCTTTGGAACATCTACATTTTAAAAAGTCGTATGAAATCCATGTAATATAGCCTACACCTTCACAATAAATCCATTTTTTATTTTAGACAGGTCTAAAGAAACATGATATGAAGAAAATGTAGTCTATTTCAGAAGAAAATAATAGCATACTCTGAGTTGTCCTTATGTTAGGTCCTGATCTGGCTATGCCATATGGCTGTGGGCTACACTAGTTCATTTAGCAGACAAGATTTGGCTAGAATTCTGCTGCATTATTTTATATTATTTTGTAGTATGAAGAATACAATTGAACAAAGCTGAATAAAATAGAAAGGATATTTTCTCCAATCGATTTGAGGGAGTTCTGTGTTGTGCGGTTAGCAAAGAAATAGGTACTCCTATGTGCTTAATTTAGAGTTATTAATGTAACTTTAGTTGTTCTACAAACTTTGGGCTATATGTTTTGATTTTTAAAACATTGTAAGGCTACATGATGCGAATCTAATGATGATTTGAAAAAAGTTGCTTGAAAGGCATGAGCTTTGTTTTTTTGCGCAGGCAGTACACACTTCATCAGTTTCTAATTCACAATTTGACAAGCACTTGATAATGCCTTGAATTTCCAGCGGCAACCCTTTGTGTGGCCATAATGCACCCTAAAAAATCCACGCCTTGTGTGGCCGTTGTTCCCTTCTCCCTTTGTGCTGCGTGTCCCCCGAAGGACCTCTCACTTACATGCGTGATCGGGTCTTTCTCACAGGCTACCACTTCGGGGACGCAACTGCGTGCATCCTTATCCAATTCCGAGGTGCATATTGAAGATATTGGAAGAACTGTCCACATTTACTTTTCGTCAGCAAACAAGATGAGTAGGCCTAACGAACTGCAAAAGCATTAGCCTATGTCAATCTACTATCCCCCATAATACAAAAGTTGACCGATTCTATTCTGTGCGAGAAATAAATATTCCAAATATAGTCTGGGACAGTTGTGGGATGCGATAGATCCCAAATTAATACAACCAGTAGCATCCCACTTTTTTTTTTTTTACGCAATGAGGCTGACACAACAGATCAGAACGTTTAGCTTAAAATGTGATAAACTATTAGGCTATTTCTTCAAATTATAAGCGCAGCAATGCACACACGGCAGTAGGCTATAAGCGTGAATGTTCCATTAGTGGGAAAATACCATTATCAAAAGGGACTGTTAATGCGATTATGCATGTAATGCTTTTATTATGATGCATTTTTATGGTGAAAATTATCTTCCCCAAACTTGAAACTCACGTGCTGCTTATGTATGCCAGTTAGGCTTTACACCCCTTGTAAAGCGGATTAATGTGCTTAATTTCTAGAAGTTATTTGGCCACTTTAGTTGTGATACAAACCTTGTCAAAACATATAAGCATATAAACATATATATGGGCTAGGCTACATGAGGTGTGTGACTATGATTAGAAAAAGTCGCTAAAAAAAGGCATTGTATCTTACCTTACGCTGGGAATCATTCACAAGTGATAATATATAATTCACAAGTGATAGGCTAATATTGTCACCCATCAGACTATTCTTGATTTAATCTTGTCTTTACATACACTACCAGTTAAAAGTTTGGACACACCTACTCATTCAAGGGTTATTCTTTATTTTGACAATTTTTTACATTGTAGAATAATAGTGAAGACATCAAAACTATGTAATAACACATATGGAATCATGTAGTAACCAAAAAAGTGTTAAACAAATCAAAAAATATTTGAGATTCTTCAAATAGCCACCCTTTGCCTTGATGACAGCTTTGCACACTCTTGGCATACTGTGGCTATTTGGTTACTACATGATTCCATATGTGTTATTTCATAGTTTTGATGTCTTCACTATTATTCTACAATGTAGAAAATAGTCAAAATAAAGAAAAACCCTTGAATGAGTAGGTGTGTCCATACTTTTGACTGGTACTGTATATATATAGGGGTGCGTGTTACGCCACTGTTTATAACTATAAGTTAACTATATAAGATGTGCCAAATAAATTATATCCAGCTCAGGGCTCCAGCTTTGCATTTGGTTATAATAACTTGCTAGCTAAGTGTCTAGATGGCGAGATCAAGTTTCTTGGTTACAGCAGAGACAATCAATTCCCTCCTGAATCAAGATCCATGTTGCCTAAATTGTCTTTAGCGTTTATTTTATTTTTTATAGCTGCCCTTGTGTGTACTTCCGGTAATACTGTATGAAAATATGGATACCGCCTAACCCTAATGATTATTGTGGTGAGTGATTTTGAAGGAGTCAGGCGCAGGAGAGTAAATCAGAGAATAAAGGTTTATTCCGAAAACACAGCGGTGCGCAGCAAGGCGTCAAACAACTCCAGTGCGGAAATCAGACGCACTGGAAACAACAAGGCACACGGGTGAAATATCCCGACGATACGACATACACAGAGCTCCACCGAGCTAATATAACCTTCACAATAAACAATCACACACAAAGACAAGGGGGCAGAGGGAACACTTCTACAGGTACTGATGAGGGGATATGAACCAGGTGTGTGTAATAAACAAGACAAAAAAAATTGAATGATGAGATGAGGAGCGGCAGTGGCAAGAAGGCCGATGACGACGAACGACGAAGCCTGCCCGAACAAGGAGAGGAGGCCGCTTCGGAGGAAGTCGTGACAATTATTCATGTTCTGAATCGTTCAGTAGGGTCTTTCTCTGACGTTTCATTAACAGTACATCCAAAAAGTTGGATTTCGTAACCTAGTACAGTTGAAGTCGGAAGTGTTCATACACTTAGGTTGGAGTCATTAAAACTCGTTTTTCAACCACTCCACAAATTTCTTGTTAACAAACTATAGTTTTGGCAAGTCGGTTAGGACATCTACTTTGTGCATGACACAAGTCATTTTTGCAACAATTGTTTACAGACAGATTATTTCACTAATAATTCACTGTATCACAATTCCAGTGGGTCAGAAGTTTACACACACTAAGTTGACTGTGCCTTTCAACAGCTTGGAAAATTCCAGAAAATGATGTCATGGCTTTAGAAGCTTCTGATAGGCTAATTGACATCATTGGAGTCAATTGGAGGTTTACCTTTGGATGTATTTCAAGGCCTACCTTCAAACTCAGTGCCTCTTTGCTTGACATCATGGGATAATCAAAAGAAATCAGCCAAGACCTCAGAAAAAAAATGGTAGACCTCCACAAGTCTGGTTCATCCTTGGGAGCAATTTCTAAACGCCTGAAGGTACCACGTTCATCTGTACAAACAATAGTACGCAAGTATAAACACCATGGGACCACGCAGCCGTCATACCACTCAGGAAGGAGACGTGTTCTGTCTCCTAGAGATGAACGTACTTTGGTGCGAAAAGTGCAAGTCAATCCCAGAACAACAGCAAAGGACCTTGTGAAGATGCTGGACGAAACAGGTACAAAAGTATAGATATACACAGTAAAACGAGTCCTATATAGACATAACCTGAAAGGCCGCTCAGCAAGGAAGAAGCCACTGCTCCAAAACCGCCATAAAAAAGCCAGACTACGGTTTGCAACTGCACATGGGGACAAAGATCGTACTTTTTGGAGAAATGTCCTCTGGTCTGATGAAACAAAAATAGAGAAAAAAGCAACATCTCAAGACATCACTCTCTTTTTGTCTTGCTCCCTCCTTCTTTCTCTCTCTCGCTCTCTCTCTACTTTTACCCTTTCTCTTTCCCTCATTTTTTCTCTTTCCTTCCTTCCATCCATCTCTATCTATCTGTCCATCTCTGTTTAGGTATGGATGGATGCGGGGACTCAGATCTTCTTCTCTTATGGCATCTGTCTGGGGAGCCTTACCGCCCTGGGCAGCTACAACAAATACAACAACGACTGCTATAAGTGAGCCTCATACACGCACACACACACAGTAGATGATACAACAAACCAAATTCACAAAGTGGTACTAATTTCATCAATTTAGCTCACCAAGACAAATAAAGCAAAGGAATAATTTAACCTTTCAATTTTCATCTCATGACTTGGCAAAATTAACCGTAGAACTTGAAGTTGATGAACATTTGCTTTTGAAGGGACTCCCTGGCTTTGTTCCAAATGGCACCCTATTTACTATGTAGTGCACTACTTATGACCCAGTAATAGGGAGACATTTAGGAGGCAGACCCCGACTCCCAGTCCCCCAGTCCCCAGATGTTTTACATAAAGAATGCCTGGAATGACAGGGAAAACACAGAGAACGTACCCCAACTAGAACAAAATCCCACACTGCCTGTTTCCCACACTGACACACAGGTCTTGGCAATTACAAACCCAGGGTCGTGTTCATTAGGGAACATAATGGAAAATGTTTTAAAGCATTTTGTTTTATTGAATAATTCTTCTTTTTTATAGATAGTTTGAAGTCAGTGATTGATTGAGATTGTCTGTTCCCTATATTTACTCAGTGATTGATTGTGATTGTCTGTGTTGTTTGCCAGGGACTGTTATTCCCTGTGCCTGCTGAACAGTGCCACCAGCTTCCTGGCAGGCTTTGCCATCTTCTCTGTGCTGGGCTTCATGGCTCAGGAGCAGGGCGTGGACATCGCAGATGTGGCCCAGTCAGGTACATTACAGTTTTCTATGCCAATATACAGTACCAGTCAAAAGTTTGGACACACCTACTCATTCCAGGGATTTTCTTTATTTTTACTATTTTCTACATTATAGAATAATAGTAAAGACATCAAACTATGAAATAACACATGGAATCATGTAGTAACCAAAAAAGTGTTTTATAAAGTTTTTTTTTTTTTTAAGTTAAAAAGTATATTTTATATTTGAGATTCTTCAAAGTAGCCACTCTTTGCCTTGATGACAACTTTGCACACTCTTGGCATTCTCTCAACCAGCTTCATGAGGTAGTCACCTGGAATGCATTTCAATTAACAGGTGTGCCTTGTTAAAAGTTAATTTGTGGAATTTATTTCCTTCTTAATGCATTTGAGCCAATCAACTGTGTTGTGACAAGGTAGGGGTATACAGAAGATAGCCCTACTTGGTAAAAGACCAAGTCCATATTATGGCAAGAACAGCTCAAATAAGCAAAGAGAAATGACAGTCCATCATTACTTTAAGACATGAAGGTCAGTCAATCAGGAAAATGTCAAGAACTTTGAAAGTTTCTTCAAGTGCAGTCACAAAAACCATCAAGCGCTATGATGAAACTGGCTCTCATGAGGACCGCCACAGGAAAGGAACACCCAGAGTTACCTCTGCTGCAGAGGATACGTTCATTAGAGTTAACTGCACCTCAGATTGCAGCCCAAATAAATGCTTCACAGAGTTCAAGTAAGAGACACATCTCAACATCAACTGTTCAGAGGAATCAGGCCTTCATGGTCGAATTGCTGCAAAGAAACCACTACTAAAGGACACCAATAAGAAGAAGAGACTTGCTTGGGCCAAGAAACACGAGCAATGGACATTAGACTGGTGGAAATCTGTCCTTTGGTCTGATGAGTCCAAATTTGAGATTTTTATTTCCAACCAATGTGTCTTTGTGAGACGCAGAGTAGGTGAACGGATGATCTCCACATGTGTGATTCCCACCATGAAGCATGGAGGAGGTGTGATGGTGTGGGGGTTTGTAACAAGGCACTTTAGTAATACTGCAAAAGATGTGGTAAAGACATTAACTTTTTGTCCTGAATACAAAGCGTTATGTTTGGGGCAAATCCAACACAACACATCACTGAGTACCAATCTTCATATTTTCAAGCATGGTGGTGGCTGCATCATGTTATGGGTATGCATGTTATGGGCGAGGATTAAGGAGTGTTTTAGGATAAAAATAAATGGAGTACAGCTAATCGCAGGCAAAGTCCTATAGGAAAACCTGGTTCAGTCTGCTTTCCAACAGACACTGGGAGATGAATTCACCTTTCAGCAGGACAATAACCTAAATCACAAGACCAAATCTACACTGGAGTTGCTAACCAAGACGACATTGAATGTTCCTGAGTGGCCGAGTTACAGTTTTGACTTAAATTGGCTTGAAAGTCTATTGCAAGACTTGAAAGTGGCTGTCTAGCAATGATCAACAACCAACTTGACAGAGCTTGAAGAATTTAAAAAAGAATAATGGGCAAATATTGTACAATCCAGGTGTGCAAAACTCTTAGAGACTTACCCCAAAAGGCTCACAGCTGTAATCAGTGCCAAAGGTGTTTCTAACATTCGCAGAGTACGACCCTGCCTTACACAGGAAGCAGCACAGGTCCTAATCCAGGCACTTGTCATCTCCCGTCTGGATTACTGCAACTCGCTGTTGGCTGGGCTCCCTGCCTGTGCCATTAAACCCCTACAACTCATCCAGAACGCCGCAGCCCGTCTGGTGTTCAACCTTCCTAAGTTCTCTTACGTCACCCCGCTCCTCCGCACACTCCACTGGCTTCCAGTTGAAGCTCGCATCTGCTACAAGACCATGGTGCTTGCCTACGGAGCTGTGAGGCGAACGGCACCTCCGTACCTTCAGGCTCTGATCAGTCCCTACACCCAAACGAGGGCATTGCGTTCATCCACCTCTGGCCTGCTGGCCCCCCTACCTCTGCGGAAGCACAGTTCCCGCTCAGCCCAGTCAAAACTGTTCGCTGCTCTGGCACCCCAATGGTGGAACAAGCTCCCTCACAACGCCAGGACAGCGGAGTCACTCACCACCTTCCGGAGACACTTGAAACCCCACCTCTTTAAGGAATACCTGGGATAGGATAAAGTAATCCTTCTACCCACCCTTACCCCGCCCAAAAAAAAAATATATATATACAAAATATAATAAAGTGGTTGTCCCACTGGCTATCATAAGGTGAATGCACCAATTTGTAAGTCGCTCTGGGTAAGAGCGTCTGCTAAATGACGAAAATGTAAATGTAACATGTATTGGCATAGGGGGTTGAATACTTATATAATCAAAATATATTAGTGTTTAATAAATGTTATTTTTTATTCTTCCACTTTGACATTACAGAGTCTTTTTGTGACAGAAAAGTACAATTAAATCCATTTTAATCCCACTTTGTAACAGAACAAAATGTGGAAAAAGTCAAGGGGTGTGAATACTTTCTAAAGGCACTGAATGTGTCTGACTGTGTTGTATGGCTGTGCTTGTCTGACTGTATGTCTGACTGTGTATGGCTGTGTGTGTCTGACTGTGTGTGTTTCTCTCCAGGCCCTGGGCTGGCCTTCATCCGCGCACCCTCGGGCTGTAGCCATGATGCCTCTCCCTCAGCTGTGGGCTGTGTGCTTCTTCCTCATGATCATCATGCTGGGGCTGGACACACAGGTGTGTGTGTGGCACGCACACACACACACTCACACACAAACACACAGGGTCTCTTCCACTCATGCATCCAGTATATAACAAATAATTACAATGTAACAAGCATCGTATCGACATGCACACGCAGACACACACACAGTATGCAACAGACAAGCATTGCAATGTAACAACCATCTTACACATACCAACCTACCTCGTTCCCCTCCCCCTTCCACCCCCTGTCCAGTTTGTGAGCCTGGAGGCCCTTATGACCTCTGTGACTGACCTCTACCCTACGGTGATCCGGCTGGGTTATCGACGTGAGCTGCTGCTGCTGATGGTGTGTGTCGTCTGCTTCCTGGTTGGCCTGGTCATGGTCACCCGGTGAGTCTGGTTGGATGGATGAATGGGTGGATGGATGAATGGGTGGGTGGGTGGATGATTGCCTGGCTACCCAGACTCCTTGCTCCGGCCAAACGCTACGCCATGCCCATTGACATTAGTTTCTTCTCTGGAAGTCTGAATCTGAGTACCTCCCCGACCATTCACCGAATGCGAACACGTTCAGGGCTGTCTGATTGGTCCAGAAACCAATGGGTTGGGCCAGAGCAAGAGCACACGTGGGTAAAGCGGCGGTTAGAAAATGTGTCTTTGGCTTTGATACTCTGATTGGTTAGAGACGATCCAATCGCTGATTACTTTGTAATTGTACAATGCCCCTTGTGTCCCTCCTCACCATAAACAACTTCAATGATGGCAGTCCCAGACTAAAGTATGTAGCGAACGACAGAGCAGCAGAAGAACTTAGTGTGAGTCGTCAGTCTAGGTGGATGGATGGTTGTCTGTTTTACTGGACACATGACTGGCTGGCTAGCTTGGGGGGCTGTCTACATGACTAGCTACATGGCTAGCTGGGTGGCTGGCTGACTGGCTGGCTGGCTGGCTGGCTGGCTAGCTGGCTGTCTGTCTGTCTGTCTGCTTGCCTGTCTGTCTATCTGTCTACATCAGTGTTTCCCAACCTTGGTCCTCGAGTACCCCCAACAGTACACATTTTAGTTGTAGCGCTGGACAAACACACCTCATTCAACTCATTGAGGCTTATCCAGGGCTACAATGAAAATGTGTACAGTTGGGGGTACTCTAGGACCAGGGTTGGGAAACACTGGTCTACATGATTGGTTGTCTGTTTGTCTGTCTGTCTATTTGAACTAATGTCCAACTAGTTGACATATTCACATACCGCTAGACACTCTGTTACAATTAGTACATTATCCAAATGTATTCTCCCAATTAAATAATATCCCTCTATCTTTTTAATTGTATAGATCTATGACGTGGTGATAAATCTGTGATGTAATGTTCTCTCACTCTCTTTGGATAGGGTGGTCTCTATGTGTTCCAGATCTATGACCACTACTCCTGCAGTGGGGCCAGTCTGCTGCTCCTGTCCATCTTCCAGTCAGTGGCTGTGGGCTGGGTTTACGGTGAGTCCAGAGGTTGTGCACAATAAATACCTTATCACAACCTTAACACAACATCATTCACCCTAATGTACACTTAACATTGAACACACCCTCTGATGGGTGCCTCGAAACACAGTAATTTCTTTCTTTCTTACTTTTATCTATATATCTCTCTATGGCTGTCTCTCTCAATTGTGCAATTACACACAAAGTGAGCCGCCGGTGGTGTTGTTTAACTATGCACAAATCTTGTACGTCCCTCTCCCTTACCTTCCATATTTCTATTCAGGTCAACAGTATATGAATCTGGAGTAGTCTATTGTGAGCTGCAGACATTCAGTGTGAGCTGGAGTGTAGTGGAGACAGAGCCAGCGCCAGCCCTATTAATTAGTCACTGTCTCCCCAGCCCCTAAATCTTCCCGCTGAACGTGTCGCCACACAGTCTCAGCCATGGGGCCCTGGGAAGCCCACAGTAGCTGCCTCAGATACTAACATACAAAAACATTAGACAAAGAAAAGCTCAGGCATGAATCTCCCTTAGATGCTAACGCTAAGTCGCTAACACAGAAAAACTCAGGTGACAGAAAAACCTGAGCATCAATCTGCCTCGAACGCTAACATACTAACGTTCTAACGCTAACATCCCAAAAACTCCAGACACACAGAAAAGCCTGTGCATAGATCTGCCTCAAATGCTAACACTAATGCTAACACTAAGTCTCTAACATAGACAAGCCAGGGTGTAAATCTGCAGATAGTCTACAGTGGAGCTGTAGAGGGATTTTGGGTGTTCTACTTTAATTTGTTTCCATGTAAGTTGAGAGTGTAAGAGGCAATTGTTGTTTTACGATAAGGGCCAGAGCCAGGAGGTAGAGACACAGGGGCTGTAGATAGGAATGATGATGGGGACTGGCGCAGTCTGTGTGAGGTGGGAACCTGTCTGCTCTGGTGGATTCCTAAGCAGTGGGAACTGTGTGTGTGTGTGTGTGTGTGTGTGTGTGTGTGTGTGTGTGTGTGTGTGTGTGTGTGTGTTGTTGTGTGTGTGTGCGTTTAGCGTCAAACATGCGTGCCTACAGTGCATTCGGAAAGTATTCAGACCCCTTCACTTTTTCCACATTTTGTTATTTAACAGCCTTATTCTAAAATGGATAAAATTGTGTTTTTCCCTCATCAATCTACACACAATACCCCATAATGACGACGCAAAAACTGGTTTTTATAGAATTTTGCTAATGTATAAAAAATAAAAAAAACAGAAAGATGACATTTACATAAGTATTCAGACCCTTTACTCAGTACTTTGTTGAAGCACCTTTGGCAGCGATTACATTCTTGCTACAAGCTTGGCACACCTTTATTTGGGGAGTTTCTCCCATTCTTCTCTGCATATCCTCTCAAGCTCTGTCAGGTTGGATGGAGAGCGTCGCTGCACAGCTATTTTCAGGTCTCTCCAGAGATGTTCGATCAGGTTCAAGTCCAGGCTCTGGCTGGGCCACTCAAGGACATTCAAAGACTTGTCCCGAAGCTACTCCTGAGTTGTCTTGGCTGTGTGCTTAGGGTCGTTGTCCTGTTGTAAGGTGAACCTTCGCCCAAGTCTGAGGTCCTGAGTATTCTGGAGCAGGTTTTCATCAAGGACCTCTCTGTACTTTGCTCCATCTTTGCCTCGATCCTGACTAGTCTCCCAGTCCCTGCCGCTGAAAAACATCCCCACAGCATGATTCTGCCACCACCATGCTTCACCATAGGGATAGTGCCAGGTTTCCTCCAGACGTGATGCTTGGCATTCAGGCCAAAGTGTTCAATCTTGGTTTCATCAGACCAGAGAATCTTGTTTCTCATGGTCTGAGAGTCCTTTAGATGCCTTTTGGCAAACTCCAAGTGAGCTGTCATGTGCCTTTTACTGAGGAGTGGCTTCCGTCTGGCCAGTCTACCATAAAGGCCTGATTGGTGGAGTGCTGCAAAGATGGTTGTCCTTCTGGAAGGTTCTCCCATCTCCACAGACAAACTCTGGAGCTCTGTCAGAGTGACTATCGGGTTCTTGGTCACCTCCCTGACCAAGGCCCTTCTCCCCCGATTGCTCAGTTTGGCCGGGCAGCCAGCTCTAGGAAGAGTCTTGGTGGTTCCAAACTTCTTCCATTTAAGAATGATGAAGGCCACTGTGTTCTTGGGGACCTTCAATGCTGCAGACATTTTTTGGTACCCTTCCCCAGATCTGTGCCTCGACACAATCATGTCTCGGAGCTCTACGGACAATTCCTTCGACCTCATGGCTTGGTTTTTGCTCTGACATGAACTGTCAACTGTGGGACCTTATATAGACAGGTGTGTGCCGTTCCAAATCATGTCCAATCAATTGAATTTACCACAGGTGGACTCCAATCAAGTTGTAGAAACATCTCAAGGATGATCAATGGAAACAGGATGCACCTGAGCTCAATTTCGAGTCTCATAGCGAAGGGTCTGAATACTTATGTAAATGTGCAAAAATCTCTAAAACCCTGTTATCCCTTTTTCATTATGAGGTATTGATGAGGAAAAAAGTTAATTTAATCCATTTTAGAATAAGGCTGTAACGTAACAAAATGTGGAAAAAGGGAAGGGGTCTGAATACTTACCGAATGCACTGTATATAGGCCCAGGGAGAGTTGAGGTAGGCATGCTTTACATCCCTGTGGAGAGCTGTGGAAATTGGGTTTGACCAAGGTCGTTTAGACTGCGGTCAGGTCTCCAGTGGGTCCTCTATGGTCGTTACGACCGTGGGATTTAAAGGTGGTCTATTTAGGACCTTAGACAATATCCTGTTCTACGGTTCTACGGTCTTATATGGGTTTGTGCTCTGATTTAAGTGGTTTGGCGTCTCTAGGACCATTTTCTAGCTTTCAATTACTGGTCTTCAAGATTGTGCCTGGACTTCAGACTGACCTTGTATGGTCCTTTCAATTCAGAACCATGGTTCAACCATTGTTGTGGTCAGAACCAGGCCTTGACCACAGAACCACGTAATAACCCTCGCCCTGTTCCTTAGGGCCTGACAGGTTCAATGACAACATTAAGCACATGATTGGCTACAGCCCGCTGCCCTTCTTCAAGCTGTGCTGGCGCTACCTGACACCAGCCATGTGCACGGTGAGTGACCTTTAACCCTTGACCCCTGTGTGTGGGAGGAGTCCTGTGAACTTCACATATCCCAATTGTGTCTGTCATTGGATATCTGTGTATACATGTGAGCAATTGTGTGAATTATTTGGTTACCTTTTTTGCAGAATCTAGTTGTTGTGACTTTTCTCTATACATTTCTTACCCTATAAATGGATCAATTTTGAATCAGACTGATACACTGGTCCAAGATGAATCCATTAGGTCATATTCAGACAAGCAATGTGTGTGTGCAACTCTCTTTCTCTGTCTCTCTCTCCAGGCAACGTTTGTGTTCTCCTTGGTGTGCTGGTCCCCTCTGTCCCTGGGGAAGGGCGTAGTAGCCCCGGGGTGGGCCACAGCCCTAGGCTGGCTACTCACCCTCTCCTCTGTTTCCCTGCTGCCCATCTGTGCGCTCTACGCACTGGCCACCACCCCCGGCAGCCTAACACAGGTCAGTCACACAGTGACATTTTTTACACCAACAACCAACTACTACACTTGGCCTTACCATAACCCTGACTCTCACATTAACTGTTACTCTTGCCCCTACCGTCCAACACTGCACTATGTGGACTGACTCTACACTTACTTACCTCCATCTCCCCTGTGACTTACCCTATGATTATACAAGACATTAGTTAGTGTGCCTTGAAAATAACTTGTACCTTCCCATCATGCTATAGTGACTAGGTTGGCCAGTAAGTCAGTGCAGAAGACTGTACTAAGCATATAAGACATACTGTACAGTGCATTAAGGCATATGTTGTGTGTGACTAACAACCCGTCCATCTCTCCTGTTGCCTGTAGCGTTTCCGCCGGCTGTGTCGTCCTGCCCCCAACTCCAATTTGGCCCTGGACCACCGGACCACCTCTCTCACCTTTGACACCTGTCTGGCTCTCACCGCCGAGAAACCCAAGGAGCCAATCGCAGACGTGATCTAGGAATGACCTCCCTGGGTTTAGCCAATGATACGGTCTCACGGTTTCTGCGCACCAATGGGACAGATCGGAATCGGGGATCAAGGGATGTTTCTATGGAGATGGGAAGGCCTCTGCCCCTCTGTTGTGTCCTCACAGATAAATGGAGACAGGATGGTGGTTGAAACTGTGATGGAATCCAGTTGTATGCTATTGGGCCTGGGATACGTGGACTTGGCTTAGTGACATGCCCCTGACTGTGTGTGTTTTTGTGAATGAAGGAGAAGGGGAGGGGGGAAAGAGAGGGAAAGGGAGGGAGGGATAAAAGCCAGTCCCAAATCGCTCCTATTCCCTCCACCTTGGCCCTAACCCCTCATCTGAAGGTTCTGGATAGGTGTAAGCAGTGTAGTAATAAAGCTTCCGCCATATTGCTTCCACCTTACACATCTGCAAACGTTGGGGCCAATGGGAAGGTTAGGGATCGAATTGTGACCGGCTGACTGTGTAGAGAAGGGATGGGAGTGAGGGAGGAGTAGAGCGAGACAAACACTTTTATATTTATATGTGATCATGGGACTGACATTAATGAGCTGCTGTGTGACACAGATCATTACCTCATCATAATTTCAGTCAGACTAGCCAATGGTTTCTGACTGGACTATTTAGATCAGACTGATTGGGTCTGAAATGGCACCCTATTCCCTATATAGTGCACTACTACTTTTAACCAGGGCCCATAGGGCTGGAAACTGTTTACAGAAAATGAGAAATCTCCTCTGGATTGGAAGTAGTGAAAATAAATAAAAAATATCATACCGTAAGGATATTTTCTCCTTTTTGCTATTTATTGTGTTGAACAATGAAATAATGAAACAAGTAAAATGAATGCAATAGTACCATGTTGAAAACATAAGTAATAATCAGAGACATATTATACACTGAGTGTACGAAACATTAGGAACACCTGCTCTTTCCATGACATAGACTGACCAGGTGAATCCAGGTGAAAGCTATGCTCCATTATTGATGTAACTTGTTTAATCCACTTAAATCAGTGTAGATGAAGGGGAGGAGACAGGTTAAAGAAGGATTTTTAAGCCTTGAGACAATTGAGACATGGATTGGGTATTTGTGCCATTCAGAGGGTGAAAGGGCAAGACACAATATTTAAGTGCCTTTGAACGGGGTATGGTAGTAGGTGCCAGACGCACCGGTTTGAGTGTTTCAAGAACTGCAACGCTTCTGGGTTTTTCACGCTCAACAGTTTCCCGTGTGTATCAAGAATGGTCCACCACCCAAAGCACATCCAGCCAACTTGACACAACCGTGGGAAGCATTGGAGTCAACATGGGCCAGCATCCATGTGGAATGCTTTCGACCCCTTGTAGAGTCCATGCCCCGACTAATTGAGGCAAAAGGGGGTACAACTCAATATTAGGAAGGTGTTTTGTACACTCAGTGTATAGTAGGAACTCCGACATACGAACATGTCTGGAATGGAGGTTGTTCGAACACTGAAATGTCCGTAACTTTGAAATTCACTTACAAAACGCATTATAGAATATATTGATTTTATATATTTTTATAGAAAATATTTGTTCCAGAAAATATATATATATATTTTTTTTACATGTGTTTTCTAATCATTTATCCAGATACTGTAATATCTGATGTGTTTTTTAGACCATGTAAGCAACATTTACGTTTTACAGAAGTTCCCAGTTTCATATTGCCTGTTTGGTTGATTGGTCTATCTGTAATTCCGAGGCTCGTATCTTTGAAGTTCTACTGTATATAATCTAATTGCATAATGTAAGAGCTTCACAATCATGTGAAAAGCGCTGGGACTATTACTTGTTCTACAGTATGTGACAACTGTGACTAATCATGATCCAATGTGTTCTATTTTACTTCTCAAAGCTGCTGGAAACGTACACTGTCATCTCGGTTTACAAATTGTGAGCCATGGATATGGCTCTTTATTTCATTAAGATGTTTCTTTGTTTACTTTCTCATTGAAATCATGATTTTTTTTAAACATGCTTGTGTTGTATTAAACGAGTGTGTGCATACATATGTGTTTGTGTGTGTGACTGCCTGTGTGTGTGTACAGAAGGCTGTGTTCCTCCACAGAGTATCAAGTTTTAATGTCACACGCACAAGTACAGTGAAATGCCTTTCTTGCTAGCTCTAAACCCAACAATGCAGTAATCAATAACAATGTAATACTAAAAATAACATAAGGTAGAACAAAAACACACAATAAATAGAAATAAGAAGAACATGAGAAAGTGAGTAAGCATACTATATACAGGGTCAGTCAGTTCCAGTACCATATTTACAATGTGCAGGGATAATGGAGTGTTAGATATGTATAGGTCAAGGGTGGCTAGGCATCAGGATATATGATAAACAGAGTAGCGGCAGAGTATATGATGATTGTATGTGAGTGGGTGTGTGTGACCATATTATGTGTGTGTGAGCAAATGATGAAGTGAGTGTTACGTGTGTGTGTTGGAGTGTCAGTGTGCGTGAGTGTGAAGGGCCCTGTGAGTGTGCAAAAAAGGGTCAACTCAGTGTGTATAGTCATTTTGTTAGCTATTTAGCAGTGTCATGGCTTGGAGATAGAAGCTGTTCAGGAGACTGTTGGTGTTAGACTTGATGCACCGGTTCCACTTGCCGTGCGGAAGCAGAGAGAACTGTCTATGGCTTGGGTGGATGGAATCTTTAACGATTTTCAGGGCCTGCCTTTCACCACCTGATATAGAGGTCCTGGATGACAGGGAGCAAGGGCCCCAGTGAGTCCTATTTCACTGGCGTAGGTACGTTACCTCTGTGACCTAGGTCCTAGGGGACATCCTGTACTTGTCACCTACCCCCCCTTGCTGCCACAGCAACAGATGACAGAAGAGAGAGCGCCTCTGAACAGGCACACCACACTTCAGAGCGAGAGAGTGAGAGATAGTCAGGGAGAGAGAGAGAGAGCGCGATGAAGAGATGGATGGGCTCCTTTAGAAAGGATCAAAGCCAACTTGTCATCTATCACTCGAGAACAAATGTTGTGATTCTCATTATTATGCCAACGTTCTTTATCTGATTTATTTTTATCCCAGCGGGCATTAGTAGTCTATTATGCATGAGAGAGGGAGAGCGTGTGTGAGGAAAAGAGAGTGTGTGCAGCCCTAATGGCGCCCTATTCCTTACATAGTGTGCTAAGTAGTGCACTATATAGGGAATAGGGTGACATTTGGGACACAGACAGAAAGTCATCGAGATGAAGAGCTGTGCCCGGGGAATTCTGGAACCATCCACCATCACTTAGCCAGTTGGTTATGTAAAAGAGTCCGGTGTCAATTAGCTGTATTGGATTCCCCCACAGCAGGCGACCATAGAACTGGGTTGTCCCTGCTCCACACGTGTCTATGCACGCGTGGTAATGCACATGTTGTTTTAGTGGTGAGTATTTTAGATACTCTGGGACTCCTGTGCACAACGTGCAATCTATCACTATTTCACTGGGCCATTGAACTGTATATGGTACTAGTGTGTGTGTGTGTGTGTGTGTGTGTGTGGGGAGATGAGGGGGTGGTTAGTTCCATATGATTCCCTGGCATACATCTTCTGTTTCAGCTGATCAGGATTAGAAATGATCCAGTGTGTGTGTGTGAGATAGAAGGAATGAAAGAGAGAGAGAAACATATTGGAGGATGTGTGGCAGATGCAGTTTGTCCATGCCCAAGCGCTATACTGTATGAGTGTTTAGGTTGTCTTTGTAACCCACCCACCTCCTTTTCCTTTTCTATCCCTTTCCTACCCTCTCTCCCCTTCCATATAGTTTTTTTGCCATTATCACCAGTTGCTTTATAAGTTGTTCTTTGTGTAGCAAATCACACGATTTTGTGTAAGCAAACACAAAAAAATATTACCTGCAGCAGCATTGACTGTCGTTGGTTTACATGTAGTTGTAAAATGCACATGTATTCTGAATTCACCTCAGTGGTTTACAATGTATTTATACTTTTTTTTTTTTCATTTGTCAAATGTGTTGCTTGTGAAATCACCAGAAATATTTTAGTCATTTAGCAGACACTCTTATCCAGAGCAACTTACATGAGCAATTAGGGTTAAGTGCATTGCTCAAGGGCACATCGACAGATTTTTAGTCGGCTCTGGGATTCAAACCAACAACCTTTCAGTTACTTTCCCAACTCTCTTAACCGCTAGCGTACCTGCCGCCATCCAGGGTTTATACACATCATTGGGTCTGATACACCTCAGCTGTCAGGGGAGGAGAAAGTTGTGATTAACTCAGGAAATGTATTATTCATAGAATTCAAATTCATTACAATGCATTTATTTTTGTTTGTTTATCATCGAGAGGGCATAACGTGACAGTTTTCTTTGTTGCTTTTCTGGATTAAGTACACTTCCGGAATGGACCCTTTCATTTTCCATGTAATGTGGCAGGTAGACGTTTATTAGTCTTGTCCTTGATGCAGAACAGAGCAATTTCTGCTAGATGAGCCAGCTGCAAAGTCAAAATTGGCTAAATTGTAAAAATTCATGAAAACAAACATTTGCTTTGTTTATTTTTTGGGGTTTAAAATTCGATGTAATGACTTTGTGGCTGTGTCAGCTAGTGACCACTCTGCAGAGCTGCCTCCAGAATAAGATTCATTAGGAAAAAAGCTAACCTGCTGTAATGCGGGGGGCATTGGTTGTGTCGGTCATGCATGTGGAGGTGTGAGAGGGGGAGAGGCTTAGGGTGGCAGTCAGCACATGGTGTTCTGTTTAATGTTTTGGCCATGCTTAGAAGTCCACCCACACACACCCACTTTCTCGCTCTCGCTCTCTCTCTCTCCCTCTCTCTCATACTAGGCCACAGTATTACTGGATTAGTACAACAAGGGACATCTCAGGATTTTAGAGGGGGAGGATGGGCGCTCGGGTTCACCCACACAAAAATGCACATTTATTGATAACCTAACGTTTGCCCTTTCTCAAGCGGACAAATGGGGACTGGTGGGTTGGAGGGAGTGTGGTTGTGTGGGACCAGAAGTCCCCACAAGAATAGTAAATGAACAACATTTGACCAACTGGGGACATTTTGTTGGTCCCCACAAGCAGTGGTGTAAAGTACTTAAGTAAAAATACTTTAAAGTACTACTTAATAGTTTTTGGGGGTATCTGTACTTTACTTTACTTTACTATTTATATTTTTGCCAACTTTTACTTTTACTCCTAAAGAAAATTATGTACTTTCCAGTCATTTAGCAGACGCTCTTATCCAGAGCGACTTACAGTTAGTGCATACATTATTTATTTTTTCATACTGGCCCCCCGTGGGAATCGAACCCACAACCCTGGCATTGCAAGCGCCATGCTCTACCAACTGAGCTACACGGGGCTACACGGGACTTTTACTCCATACATTTTCCCTGACACCCAAAAGAACTTTTGACAGGAAAATGGTCCAATTCACACACTTATCAAGAGAACATCACTGGTCATCCCTCCTGACTCACTAAACACAAATGCTTTGTTTTAAAATTATGTCTGAGTGTTGGAGTCTGCCCCTGGCTATCCGCCAATAAATAAATAAAATAAAATGTTGATTAATATAAGGAATTTTAAATGGTTTATACTTTTACTTTTACTTTTGATACTTAAGTACATTTGAGCAATTCCATTTACTTCTGATACTATATTTAAACCAAATACTTTTAGACTTTTACTCAAGTAGTATTTCACTGATACTTGAGTCATTTTCTATTAAGGTATCTTTACTTTTACTCAAGTATGACAATTGAGTACTTTTTCTACCACTGCCCACAAGGTCAAATGCTATTTCTAGGGCGTTTAGAGTTAAGGTTAGAATTAATGTTAGGGTTAGAATTAGGTTCAGGGTTAGGAGCTAGGGTTAGTTTTAGGGTTAGGGTTAGGGTTAGGAGCTAGGGTTAGGGTTAGGAGCTAGGGTTAGGGTTAATGTTAGGGTTAGGATTATGGTTACGGTTAGGGTTAGGGTTAGGTTTACGGTTAGGGGTTAGGGAAAATTTGATTTTGAATGGGACTGAATTGTGTGTCCCCACAAGGTTAGCTTTACAACACTGTGTGTGTGTGTGTGTGCGTGTGTGCGTGTGTGGGTGCTTGTGTGTGTGTGTGTGTGCGTGTATGGGTGCGTGCGTGGGTGTTTGCGGCTAAACAGAAGGAAGTTTCCATATCTCCTTCCCTCTCTCGCTCTCTCTCTCTCTCTCTCTGTGTGTTTTGATGATGGGAAAGCACTGTTCTGTGACTCAGCCACCAGTAAACTAGTAAACAAACACAGAGCTGGAGATGCATGAAGAGTCACACTTCCCCTCTGAGAGTTTGGCCCTAGACTGCTATGTATGCATCAGCTCTCTCCAAACACACAGGCATGACACCCCTGGCACACACACACTTCCCTGAAGACACAATCTATTGCCAAGACACACACACACTGACAGTCCCAAAACAGTCCCTCCTCATGGACCTGGGACTGAACTCTTCCCTATACAACTAAGTCCTAGACTTCATGAAGGGCCGCCCCCAGGTTGTGAAGGTAGGCAACATAACCTCTTCGACTCTGATTCTCAACACAGGTGCCCCACAAGAGTGCATCCTCAGTCCCCTCCTGTACTCCTTGTATACCCACGACTGCGTGGCCTCACACAGTTCCCCGGGGGCGAGGAGCACAGCAGAGCGCACAGCAGAAGATGGTGAACGCAGTTCTCCAAACGTGCCTCTCCACCCTCACTGGGAAGTCGGCGCAAGAGGTCGGTTTCGCGCGCCAGGCACGTGGAGCTCCTGCTGGTCGCAAACAAGTCCATGAGAAGGAGAAGGGGCTGGAGGTGTCCAAGAACGCAGCCGCCATCCGCTCAAGAGCTTCTGCAAGTGGCAGAACCAGCAGAACCCACTGGACGACGACAACCAGCACCACCACGATGCCACCATCCTCTTCCCCTCCTGTACTCCTTGTATACCCACAACTGCGTGGCCTCACACAGTTCCCACTCCATTATCAAGTTTGCTGATGACACAAGAGTAGTAGGTCTGATTACCAACAATGACGAGATGCCCTACAGGGTGGAGGTAGGCACTCTGATGGCGTGGTGCCAGGTAAACCACCTCTCCCTCAACATCAGTAAAACAAAGGAACTGATTGTGGACTTCAGGAGGAACCAGGCTGGGCATGCCCCCATACTCATCAACGGGGCCGCCGTGGAGACAGTCAAGAACGTCAAGTTCCTCAGCGTACACATCTCAGAGGAGCGGAAATGGTCAAACCACATGGACACCGTGGTGAAGAAGACACGACAGCGACTCTTCGACGTCAGGATCCTGAAGAAATACCTCCCGCACAGAAAAGAGAAAGACGTGTGCTCAGCATTGTGAACATGGGACAGGACACACACACTTTTTTGAGACAGTTGAACTGTGAGAACTTCTATTCTGAAAATGCCATAAATTATCCATCTCTACAGTTGTACAATTCTGACTTCAGACACTCTCCAGCCCACTGTTACAGTTTCCCCTTCAATTATTAAAAGAGCCACACTTAGAACCTTTAAAAATAACAGGCAGGTGTTAAATACACCATTTAAATGCTGAGATAGAGTGCTATTTTCTATTTGGCCTACTATAACAAGAACGGAAGCTTATGAGTTGTGGTGGTGGCTGGTGTTGTTGTTATTGTTGACATTGTGTGGCTGCTAGTAGTGATGATGTCACGCTTGAGTGAAATGACCTCCAATAGACCCACACAGAGACCAGAGTGAATGCCCCTGCTCCCATCGCACAAAAGCCGTTATTCTGTACAGTGAGTAGGCTAAACCCGCGGGCGACTGGGGTATCTGGAGCGTTGTAGCATAGCGCTGGTTTTCTATAGCAGTCCATAGAGTGACTCCTTGTGACTGTAAATGACGGCACGTTTTTTTTTTTATATCTCCTTCCAAAACACGAGTGTATTTTTTTCAATCTCACAAAGGAAGAAGATTTTGAGGGATGACCCCTTCGAATTGAACCCTTGCGCGCGATCATATTTAGACGACACACATGCTCGCGCGTTTAAAAAGGCACACGACATACACTGCTACGCTCTTGCTGTCCCAACTAGTGGGAAGGCTGAAGATGGGTGACATTACAGAAAAATGCTTTGTTCTAGTACTCCTTTACACTCCTGTTTGCGTCTCGGCGCCGGGGACAGGGCCAAAAAGTGGAGTTGAGTGGGGCGGCAGACTCCGAAGCCTCCTGCACTTGACTTTGCTTTGATTTCGGCAGACACGAGAACGCAGCAGAGAGAGAGACGATGGGGGTGGTGTGGAGAGTGAGTGCAAAGGGGCAGGACTTTTTTTCTCTCCTCTATTAAGAGGAAACTTTGTGTTTTGTTCTCCAAGTTCAGCTCAGTCCTCAAGCCGGTTTCTCCGCTGGTCCTTTCTTCCATCTCCGCTGTGTATTTTCTTCCATTCCCTCCGATGCCTTAATTTTTCTGCGTTTTTACACTTTTCATGGAAATTCTGGATATCGAGACCATGCGCATTCAAACGGGACCTGTTCTGAAAATTGTTTGTTCTTCGTTTCCATGACTGTTTTAGTTGGAATATAAATGTTTCACCGTGCACTGCTTGTTTTGGGGTAAAGATGACCGGTGTCTTTTGTGCTTTTGCTGGAGGCATGTTGGTGTTTCTTTTGCTGTGCATCGTGGAGTTGCATACGGGCTGCGATGCCGTGCTCGCCGCGGGTCTCACCACTTTCAGGGCTTTCGCTCCACCTGCAAAAAGAGGGTGTTATGCAGAACGTCGATCGGATTTACCATGGGGGTGGGAAGGTTGGTTACCTGCTCTACATGGATGGGAGAAGGTTTCAGTTAGATATGGAGAGGGATGAGTCCATTTTGTCACATCACTTCAGTCCGAAATATGTGATGAACCTGATGGGGGCGGGAGAAGGCGCCGCGCCTTTGAACCGGGAGTGTGTTTACCGGGGAACCGTGGACTCCAACCCCGAGTCCCTGGCGGTTTTCAGCCTCTGTGGTGGGGGTCTAGAGGGCTTTTTCGCGTTGAAACACGCGCGCTACACAATCACACCCCTCATCCGAACCAAGGGACACGATAACGACGAGCGTTCGCTGCAGGACAAGGCTGCGGAGAGCGCCCTCCACTACTTCACGCGGGAGAGCTTCAGCTTCGAAGCCATGCCTGTGAGCGAGAGCTGTGGGACCAAGGGAGGGCGCGGGCGCATGGATGCATCGAGGAAACACCATCGTAAGGGCCGAGGGAAAGGGAAACGCGACCGGCACGATGTCACCCTGGACGGGGGCAAGGAGCGCAGAAGATGGTGGACACAGTTCTCCAAACGTGCCTCTCCACCCTCACTGGGAAGTCGGCGCAAGAGGTCGGTTTCGCGCGCCAGGCACGTGGAGCTCCTGCTGGTTGCAGACGAGTCCATGTCCAAGAAGTATGGCAAGGACCTGCACCACTACCTGCTCACGCTGGCCTCCATCGCTTCCAAGTTGTACAGCCATGCCAGCATCGAGAACCCCATCCGTCTGTCCGTTGTGAAGGTGGCCATCGTCACGGAGAAGGAGAAGGGGCTGGAGGTGTCCAAGAACGCAGCCGCCACACTCAAGAGCTTCTGCAAGTGGCAGAACCAGCAGAACCCACTGGACGACGACAACCAGCACCACCACGACGCCGCCATCCTCTTCACCAGGCAGGTAAATAAATAAAGAAACCCATAGAGTCCGACTCGCACTCCCCCCCATCACCTGGCCAACACACACATACCACTGCGCGCCAGGGCCATTCCCTTCCCACTCACCGGACTAGAGCGCATTTTACACTCAGGTGTTACGCCAAGCATGACGCCAGTGTTTGTTGTTATTATGGTACTGCATGCGTTTCTGTACTCGTACCTGTTATTCAGGAGAGTCATTTGGAACCAAAATATGTTTATTACATTGTTGTTATCAAGCGGAAATCTGCTTCGGTTTAGTGTTACCAAATTGAGGGCGTGTGCCTCTCTCTCTCTATTTCTCTCTCTGTGTCTTGCACACCCTCCCTCCTCTCTGTGGGCTCTCGCGCGTGTCTTATAAAAGAGCGTTTCCTCCGCTTGTGTTTTTCTGGGCAGCCTCCTCTGTCTCAGACTCTCCCAGTCCCCTGACAACCAATGTCTCGAGCCCTTGTGATCTCTCGCACCAGCTGCGCACGCACATTCTTCCAGGGTTGAAGGGATGTAGTTTAAATCAGCTGCTGGTTAGAGTTCAGAATGTTTCTCTCAACCAGAAACCGCAGCGACTTCAGCCCTATGTATTTCTTCCTTCATTTTTTCCTTCAATTTTTTCCCCCTACATTTTTTTCTCTGAGCAGAGCTGGGGCTGTCAAAAAAGCAACCACATCTACCCCTCTGAAAACCAATAGCCTACATTGACCAAGACCACACTCGTTTATACAAGATCTCATGGTTTTACCAATTTAACTTCAGATTCTGACCTATATCCAAGCTTCTCCAAACATCAAATTTCGAAGTTGCTCCAAATGTCAAATTTCGAATTGTTTTTGGCACCCTGAGTTGACTCCTCCTGCTCAGCATCTTTCCATTTCTGCAAACATTACATTTCGAAGTTAATGGTTTTGGATAGGGTTAAAACATTAGGCCTTCATTCCAAATTGTTAAATTAAGGGTTAAAATTAGTGTCTACCACAGAGATTGAACATATGACCAATGGATCCAAATCATGGGATTATGATGGTAATAGCGCTCACTGTTGCCCCTAGTGGCCAGTTGTGAAGGCATTTCGGAAGTCCTCAGGACATGGACATACCTCCAATTTCGAAGTCAATCTTGAGCACACACACACATATATCTAAAAACAACTAAGCTCTGTGCATTTTTCACCCCTCTGGTGTGGTTTCTTGGTCCGTCGGCTGTGGTTGAGGTGTCAGGTGTCTTTCTTGCCTCAGGATTGTGGTGCGTGTAATGAAATAATGCAAGGTCTTGTGCTAGAGACGGGTGCCAAAACCAGGGAATACCGAGGTAACTTATGTTGGCACCGGTGCCCGGGTGGATCCTGTTGCCAGCGCCACGTGAGCATACCTGGGCTTGGCAGGTTGGCAGAGCACGGTGTGCCAACTATTACCACCACCACCTGCATGGTCATGGACCTCCCACCCACTTGGCAGTGCATCCCCTCTGTGTCACCTGCGGGGGTTAGGGTGGCATGGTTGGCACAGTGGTTGGCACAACGGGCACGGAGATACCTGGCGCTGGCACTACCCAGGGGCAAGTGTCAGGTCATAACAACAGTAACAACTCCATAGCATAACAACATAATAACACCTGCAAGGTGTTTGGAGTGGGTCATGACTTATCAAAAGGTCAAAGGTCAGTGAACCCCCTCAGCCAATAGGATTTGAACTCTGATTCCGTGATTGGCTGTAGTGTTAGATCACTGTATCTTTAAAACACAACCCTTCCATTCAGTTGTCTTTCATTGCTGTAGCTTGTTATCAAAGAAGTCAGTGTCGTAGTTTGGGTGAGTCACGCTCATTCAATGGAAGTCAAATCCATAATCAGACTGCATTCTCACAGTCAGAGACGAGACCCATCCATTCTTTAGCGATGTAGAGGGGGGGAGTTTATTGGAACATGGGGTTATTCATGCATGGGTCCAATTACTCCAGTCCCAACACCCCCCGTGTCCTGAGTGAGCTGACCCGTGTGCCATTGTCACCGGGCTCTTTGCATGCCGCACCAGGACAGAACAAGAGACACATTGAGGGGACTCTGTGTGTGTATGCATTTATATGTGTGTGCATTTGTGTGTGCGTGGGTGCGTGCATGCGCGTGTGTGTGTATGTGCGTGCCTGTGTGTGATTATTAGGTGTTACGTCACAGTGTGACCGGACGCATGACTGCTCTTGCCAGAGTCCAGGACAGTACACAAAGCCTCACTGTGAGGAGAAGAGCTCTCTACTGACAGAACATAGAGCAGGGATCATCGACTAGATTTAGCAGCAGGCCAATTTTTTTCTTGAGCGGATGGTCAGGGGGCTGGGACATAATTGTAAATAATTTGTCAACTGCAAATTGACCGCAAGAAGCCCAAACAGATACAACATTTGACTTAAACATAATCATTTCAAACCTTGCTTACATTTGTATACGATCACATACAGTTGAAGTCGGAAGTTTACATACACTTAGGTTGGAGTCATTAAAACTTGTTTTTCAACCACTCCACAAATTTCTTGTTAACATACTATAGTTTTGGCAAGTCGGTTAGGACATCTACTTTGTGCATGACACAAGTAATTCTTCCAACAATTGTTTACAGACAGATTATTTCACTTATAATTCACTATATCACAATTCCAGTGGGTCAGACGTTTAAATACACTAAATTGACTGTGCTTTTAAACAGCTTGGAAAACTGAAGAAAATGATGTCATGGCTTTAGAAGCTTCTGATAGGCTAATTGACATAATTTGAGTCAACTGGAGGTGTACCTGTGGATGTATTTCAAGGCCTACCTTCAAACTCAGTGCCTCTTTGCTTGACATTATGGGAAAATCAAAAGAAATCAGCCAAGACCTCCACAAGTCTGGTTCATCCTTGGGAGCAATTTCCAAACGCCTGAAGGTACCACCTTCATCTGTACAAACAATAGTATGCAAGTATAAACACCATGGGACCACGCAGCCGTCATACTGCTCAGGAAGGAGACGCGTTCTGTCTCCCTAGAGATGAACGTACTTTGGTGCGAAAAGTGCAAATCAATCCCAGAACAACAGCAAAGGACCTTGTGAAGATGCTGGAGGAAACAGGTACAAAGTATCTATATCCACAGTAAAACGAGTCCTATATAGACATAACCTGAAAGGCCGCTCAGCAAGAAAGAAGCCACTGTTCCAAAACCGCCATAAAAAAGCCAGAGTACGGTTTGCAACTGCACATGGGGACAAAGATCATACTTTTTGGAGAAATGTCCTCTGGTCTGATGAAACAAAAATAGAACCGTTGTGCCATAATGACCATCGTTATGTTTGGAGGAAAAAGGGGGTTGCTTGCAAGCCGATGAATACCATCCCAACCGTGAAGCACGGGGGTGGCAGCATCATGCTGTGGAGGTGCTTTGCTGCAGGAGGGACTGGTGAACTTCACAAAATAGATGGCATCATGAGGAAGGAAAATTATGTGGATATATTGAAGCAACATGTCAAGACATCAGTCAGGAAGTTAAAGCTTGGTCGCAAATGGGTCTTCCAAATGGACAATGACCCCAAGCATACTTCCAGTTGTGGCAAAATGGCTTAAGGACAACAAAGTCAAGGTATTGGAGTGGCCATCACAAAGCCCTGACTTCAATCCTATAGAAAGTTTGTGGGCAGAACTGAAAAAGTGTGTGCGAGCAAGGAGGCCTACAAACCTGACTCAGTTACACCAGCTCTGTCAGGAGGAATGGGCCAAAATTCACCCAACTTATTGTGGGAAGCTTGTGGAAGGCTACCCAAAACGTTTGACCCAAGTTAAACAATTTAAAGGCAATGCTACCAAGTACTAATTGAGTGTATGTAAACTTCTGACCCACTGGGAATGTGATTAAATAAATTAAAGCTGAAATAAATCATTCTCTCTACTATTATTCTGACATTTCACATTCTTAAAATAAAGTGGTGATCCTAACTGACCTAAAACAGGGAATTTTTACTAGGATTAAATGTCAGGAATTGTGAAAAACTGAGTTTAAAGGTATTTGGCTAAGGTGTATGTGTCACGAGTTGCTAAGCCAGAACCCAGAAGCAGACCAGGACAAGGTAAGTTGAAACGAAGGTGAGTGTTTATTACAAATTCAAGAGTGATGCTGAATAATCCAGGGAACAGAGCGGGCGGCGTTGATTAGTTGTTGGGGGTGCAGTGGTTGATCCCATCCTGGGTCGGCAGCCGCCGACCACCAGGCAGAGGTTGGATGAAGGTTCCGGACGGGTGACTGCAGATGGAACAAAACGGGGGTAAGTAAGCAACAAACCAACACGGTGCAAAAACAACAAAACTAACGCTAGGCTCTAAGACTGATACTCTGGTAAACCTACTGTTCATGGCTAACGATCCGGCAGGGACTGGATGTTAGGCCAGAGCCTAAGAAGGGTGATGATCAGGACCAGGTGTGCAGATTGCTGATGGGATGCAGGTGCGGAAATCAAGAGAGCTCCCCGGAGCGTTCCCGAACCCTCGGGAAACTGGAGATCACGAACAGAAAAACTAGTCACCAGACAGGACCCGACTCAGACTGCCGGGATCGTTACAGTACCCCCTCCGACGAACGCCACCGGGCGGACTCCCCGGAGCGCCAGGATGGAGGCGGTAGAAGTCACTGATGAGGTCAGCATCTAGGACCTGTCGCCGCGGAATCCAACTCCTCTCTTCAGGACCATACCCCTCCCAGTCCACGAGATACTGGAAACCCCGGCCCCGCCGTCTGGAATCCATGATGCGACGCACCGTGTAGGCAGGACCACCTCCGATCATCCGAGGAGGAGGAGGAGGAGGCGGAGGAGGCAACAGAGGACTGAGGAAGACAGGCTTGAGGCAGGAGACATGAAAGGTGGGATGGACTCTGAGCGTCCTCGGTAGTTTGAGTCGAACTGCCACTGGATTGATCACCTTCTCCACCACAAACGGACCAATGAACTTCGGTAACAACTTCCTAGACTCAGTCCGTAACGGAAGATCCCGTGTGGCCAACCAAACCCCTATCTCCGATGGTATAGGTGGGAGCGGGGATCCGGCGACGATTCGCCTGGAGCTGATACCGGTCCGGAAACTCTAAGGAGTGCCTTTCTGGCCCGATGCCAGGTCCGGTGGCAACGACGAATATGGGCCTGAACAGAAGGCACTGAGAGCTCCTTCTCCTGAGAAGGGAACAGGGGAGGTTGGTAGCCATACAGGCACTGGAAGGGAGACATCCCAGTGGCAGATGTAGGGAGAGTATTGTGGGCATACTCAACCCAAGGCAACTGAGAGACCCAGGAGGTGGGGTTGGAAGAGACCAGACAGCGTAGCGTGGATTCCATCTTCTGGTTGGCTCTCTCCGCCTGACCATTGGATTGGGGGTGAAAACCAGATGTGAGACTGACTGTAGCTCCAATGGCCAAACAGAAGGACTTCCAGACAGCAGAGGTAAACTGAGGACCACGGTCGGAAACGATATCACTGGGCAAACCGTGGACCCTGAAAACCTCCCTAACCAGGATCTCGGACGTCTCGAGGCAGAGGGGAAGCTTGGCAATTGGCACAAAGTGGGCGAACTTGCTGAATCTGTCCACGATAGTCAGAACGACCGTGTTCCCCTCAGAAGCGGGCAACCCAGTGACGAAGTCAGGGCCGAGATGCGACCATGGTCGCCGGGGAATAGGAAGGGGGTGAAGTAGTCCAGAGCTGGGCCGATTGGTACTCTTATTCTGCGCACACACTGGACAGGCAGCAACAAAACCCCGAGTATCCTCGGCCATGGCAGGCCACCAAAAACGTCTGCGAAGAAACGCCATTGTCCGAGCCACGCCAGGGTGACAAGCCATCTTGCTGGCGTGGGACCATTTGAGGACAGCAGGGCCGAACCGACTCAGGCACAAACAACCGACCGGGTGGACCGTTACCGGGACCGGGCTGAGTCGAAGGGCCGCCAGCACCTCCTCCTCAATCTTCCACATAACTGCTCCCACGACGCAGTTCCGGGGGAGAATTGTCTCGGTCTTGGACCCACTCTCCTCCGTCTTGGAGAACATCCGGGACAAGGCGTCCGCCTTGCCGTTCTTAGATCCAGGTCGGAACGTCAGGGAAAACTTGAATCGTCCGAAAAACAACGCCCACCTGGCCTGGCGGGGAGTTGAGGCGTTTAGCCGATTGCACGTAAGCAAGATTCTTGTGGTCAGTCCAGACAATAAACGGTTGCTCCGCCCCCTCCAACCAGTGGCGCCACTCCTCCAAGGCAAGTTTCACCGCGAGAAGCTCCCCGGTTACCCACATCGTAATTCCTCTCCGCAGGCGAAAGGCGACGGAGTAGTAGGCGCAGGGATGGAGTTTACTGTCCGTGGAGCATCGCTGCGACAGGATGGCGCCAACTCCCACATCAGACGCGTCCACTTCAACGGCGAACTGGCCGGGCGTGTCCGGTTGAGAGAGAATCGGTGCGTTGGTGAATCGCCTCTTCAAATCCAGAAACGCTCGATCCGCCTCCGGATTCCACTTGAAGGTCCTGATACTGGAAGTCAAGGCAGTTAACGGAGCGGCCACACGGCTGTAATCCCGGATGAATCTGCGGTAGAAATTCGCAAACCCCAAAAATCTCTGGAGCTGCAATCTCGTACCGGGCTGGGCCCATTCCAGAACCGCTCTAACCTTCTCCTGGTCCATCCTAATCTCTCCCCTGGAGATGATGTACCCGAGAAAGGATGTCGTGTGGGCGTGAAACTCGCACTTCTCGGCCTTCACGAACAGGCGATTCTCCAACAATCGCTGCAGAACCTGCCGGACATGCTGGACGTGGGTCGGAAGGTTCCTTCGAGAAGATCAGAATGTCATCCAGGTAAACAAACACAAAGAGACCGATCATATCTCTCAGGACGTCGTTCACCATACTCTGGAATACCGCTGGAGCATTGGTCAGTCAAAACGGCATCACCTGATACTCGAAGTGACCCATCGGTGTATTGAAACCCGTCAACCACTCGTCCCCCTCTCTGATCCGGACCATGTGATACGCATTGCGTAGGTCTAGCTTGGTGAACACCGTAGCACCCTGTAAGGAGTCGAAGGCAGAACTCATCAAGGGCAGGGGATACTTGTTCTTGACCGTGATGTCATTCAACCCCCGATAATCAATACACGGTCGAAGAGAGCCATCCTTCTTACCCACAAAGAAGAATCCTGCCCCCAGGGGTGATGACGAGGGACGAAACGAGACCAGCAGCTAGGGACTCCTTGATGTAGGTCTCCAAAGCCTCACGTTCAGGTCGGGAGATACTGTATAACCTTCCCTTGGGGTAGACAGCTCCAGGGAACAGGTTGATGGCACAATCATATGGTCGGTGGGGAGGGAGTGACAGAGCCTTCTGCTTACTGAAAACTTCCCCCAAATCGTGATATGTCTCGGGAACCAGGGACAAATCTGGGGGTTTAGCCTCAATCACCTGACTGGGAACCGAATGGGGGCAGGCAGTCTTGAGACAGTTAGCATGACAATCAAGGCTCCAACTCGTTACCTTGCCCGTCACCCAATCGAACGTGGGATTGTGTTCCTTCAGCCAGGGGTATCCAAGGACCAGAGGAACATGGGAAGACGGCAGAATGAAGAATGAAATCATCTCAGAATGATTCCCGACAACCGCATCTTAACCGGTTCAGTCCTCATCGTGATACGTGCCAGACTACTGCCGTTCAGAGTGGTCGCTTCAATGGCTTCCGGCAATTGCTCCTTGGAAAGCCCCAGCTGTTCCACCAACTCGGCATCAAGAAAGCTTCCATCGGCACCTGAATCGATAAAAGCGTTAATCGCTAAGCTCTGATTCCTGTTCACAAGGGTAGCCGGAAACGGGGTCTGACAGAGGTACTGAGAGGTTGAAACTGGCTCGCTAAAAGTCCTCCCAACTTTAGCGAGCCGGGCAGTTTGACGACCGCCGGGAACAAGTGGAGATGTAATGTCCCGAGCTACCACAGTAGAGGCAGCAGTTGGTCTTACGTCTATGTTGACGCTCCTCCTTGGTTAACCCGTGCCGCCCCACTTGCATGGGTTCAGAATCGGGAGAGAGGACCTCTCCACTAATCCTTTGTGGTGGAGAATGATCGACGTGTTCTGGTCCACCACCCGACCCGACTGGGAACTGAGAAGCTGATCGATTGGGCCGGACCCCATTGCTTCTCCCTCCTTCGCTCTCGGACTCGATTATCCACCCGAATAGACAAGGCTACCAAGCTGTCCAGGTCACTAGGCTCCGGATAGGAGATCAACTCATCCTTGAGCTGCTCCGACAGACCCTGGTAAAAGGCCGCTTGCAGAGACTCCTCGTTCCACCCACTCTCCACAGCCAACGTCTTGAACTCGATCACGAAGTCGGCCACGCTGCGAGTTCCTTGGTGAAGCGAAAACAGGCGCCTAGCTGCGTCCCTCCCTCGGACGGAATGGTCGAAGAGCTTCCTCATCTCGGCCGTGAACCCCCTGGTATGAAGCCATGCAGGGGTCTTGTCGTTCCCAAACGGCTGAAGCCCACTCCAGCGCTCGACCACGCAGCAACGCAATCACAAAGGCTATCCTAGCCTTGTCTGTGGCATAAGAGTAGGGCTGTAGATCGAACACTAATCCACACTGCATAAGGAAGGAACGGCATCTTCCCAGCTCCCCCCTCATATCTATCCGGCGTCGGAACCTTGGGCTCACGGAAGGACACAGCTCCAGAAGCGGCAAGGCGAGATGGGTGAAACCGGTAGTGGATCCTCCACCGAAACTTGCGTTGGTTCTGGACCTCCGTCAGACCGGTAGAAAGGTTCCGAACGACAACGCGATCTCCTGTAGTACCGTGCTATGATGGCCCAACATCTTCTCCTGATGGGTAATGGCATGGCGAACAGAGTCCAGGTCCGCTGGGTTCATTACTGGCCGGATCGTTCTGTCACGAGTTGCTAAGCCAGAACCCAGAAGCAGACCAGGACAAGGTAAGTTGAAACGAAGGTGAGTGTTTATTACAAATTCAAGAGTGATGCTGAATAATCCAGGGAACAGAGCGGGCGGCGTTGATTAGTTGTTGGGGGTGCAGTGGTTGATCCCATCCTGGGTCGGCAGCCGCCACCACCAGGCAGAGGTTGGATGAAGGTTCCGGACGGGTGACTGCAGATGGAACAAAACGGGGTAAGTAAGCAACAAACCAACACGGTGCAAAAACAACAAAACTAACGCTAGGCTCTAAGACTGATACTCTGGTAAACCTACTGTTCATGGCTAACGATCCGGCAGGGACTGGATGTTAGGCCAGAGCCTAAGAAGGGTGATGATCAGGACCAGGTGTGCAGATTGCTGATGGGATGCAGGTGCGGAAATCAAGAGAGCTCCCCGGAGCGTTCCCGAACCCTCGGGAAACTGGAGATCACGAACAGAAAAACTAGTCACCAGACAGGACCCGACTCAGACTGCCGGGATCGTTACAGTATGTAAACTTCCGACTTCAACTTTATATCTCTCTATTATGCGTGATAATAATATTTCCTAAATTAAAATCACTTGGAGTTGATTTGCTGGTGTTTTTACAGTTCATGTCCAACAATAACAAAAGTAATACAAAAAAAACGTTAGTTTTTTATTCAGAAAACTTGGGGGGCCTGTCACGCCTTGACCTATAGAACTCTAGTTAGTTTGGTCAGGGCGTGCATGTTTAGTATCTATGTTATGTTTTCTATGTGTAGAATCTAGGTATTGGTTTTCTATGTTTGGCCGGGTGTGATTCCCAATCAGAGACAGCTGTCGCTCGTTGTCTCTGATTGGGGATCATACTTAGGTAGCTCAGTTGCCTACTGTGTTTGTGGGCTCTTGTTCCGTGTATAGGCTTGTATTGTGTTTAGCCTGAGGACTTCACGTTACGTTGTTTTGTTGTTTTTGTTCGTGTGTTTATTTTATAAAATAAACATGTATGCATTTCACGCTGCGCCTTGGTCTGACCCGTCCTTCAACGTCCGTGACAGGGCCAAATAAAATTGGCCTGCGGGCCGCCAGTTACGGAACCCTGACATAGAGAGAGATAGAAAGAGCCCAGAAAGAATCAACTTGAAATAGCCAAGAAAACATAACTAATTACATGAATATGCAGCATGGAAATATTCAACATAAATATTACATCCTAGAGATGATCATGTTTATTGTAGACTCTTACTTTGATTGTTCCCTCAGGCACTAGGACATACATGTTTAAGGTTTCCTTATTGCCAGAGAGAGAGGGAGAGAAAGAAAGATAGAGGGGGCTAGAGTGATATAGAGAGGAGAGAGGTAGAGAGGACACCGAGAAAGAGAGAGGGAGCGAGAGTGTGTGTGGACTCTGAGAAAGAGATAGGTAGAGAGAGATGGACAGAGGGAGAACTCTGAGAACGAGAGAGTGTGTATGCAGAGAGCCAAGAAAGCATAGAAATGCTAGGCTACATCTCCTTTTTGTTGAAGGTTACGTATTTGTTGAAGATTAAGGGCACATATTCGCGAAAACGTCCCAAGTAGCACTACTGATCTAGGATCAGATCCGCCCTCTTATTCTTTATGTGAATAATGAGAAGTTCAATTATTGTTGTCTCTATGTTAAAGCACAGTACCCTGCAAATGTCCTTGATAGTTTCAACAGACAGACATGTCACCCCAGTGGTGCGCAGCCCAGTGGCTTGCTCAAACCAATAACACCTAGGTCATTATCACTTTATACACAAAACACACATGACAATCACCTTATGCAGGTGCCGGGTCTGAAAAGTTCATTCATGATCTGTGATGCAGAGTAGCCTATCTCACGCTGTTACTAGGTGGCAATGGCACGTAACAAGATGTTCCTGACCAATCACGTGGACCGAGCGATGGGTCGAAAGTTGAATGGCAGAGTTTATATAAGCATGAAATATAGGACCTGTGAAATACCCCAGTCTGTTATAACAAACAGGGAGCTATAGCCTACCTATGGGAGGAGAGGATCGAAACTCAGACACCTTAAACACATACGCGCATGTTCGCACACATGCATACACACACACACACACACACTTTAAGCAGACACACAATGTACACACAGTACACACACACAATGTAAAAGCACACACACACACACACTGAATGCAGAAACACTGTAGCAGACACGCACACACACATACTGTAAACACACCCTCTCACACCTACACACTCACAACAAACATGAGCGAAGAGGAGAAGAGACAGGAGAGCACATAGGGCATGCTCTGTTCAAATCGAATAATACACATGCGTACATACTCAATTCTCCACAGCAAATATGATATGAGTGTGTGCATGTGCACTGGAGTTGGAATGATAGAGTATGGATATACGGATGTTTTGGAAGGGGGTCTGTCTGTTGCTATCTGATTTGTTCAGTAGACAAAACAATGCCATGAACTTAAATGACCAGCTAGCAGTTAAGGTCTGGGACGGTATTCACAAAGCATCTCAGAGAAGAACTGGAATGACAATCACAGTCTCTCTGATAGGCTGATATGGTTGTATATGAAGGATACTATCATGTTACTGTAAAGGTAACCGCTTAAATGTGTGTCATAGGTCACTGGGCCAGGAGTTTTGTCGGGACCATCGGGGCCTGACTAGCCTAGTACCATTGCCATTTAATAGGCTAATGTCACTCTCACCGATGATTGGCAGGCCATTCATTTCACGGATAATTGACTCTTACATTGTTGACCCTGATTTCTGAGTGACAAGTTGTTGTGGTTAGTCTCTCTGGACTCTCTCCATGATACAGTATTAGCGGTGTTTGTGCGTGCGTGCATGCGCGCTAACGCTACAAACTGACAGTGTGTGTGTGTGATTGACACTCTCCTTTACTCAGAGTGGCAGTGTGTTTTTCGAACGCAGCTAGGGTGTGTTCCCCTGGTTGACCCGAGACTCACACACACACATGCGCGCAGGTGCATGTCACACACACACAAACACACCCTTACTCTCTTTCTCACACAGACACACGCAGTCTTCTTATATGATCATCTACTGACCTAAATACCTTACCACCAGTGCTGAGGTTATTTTGCTCATTATTTCCAGAACTGCCCAATCCCTCCATTCTTTCCTCCTCTCTTTTCATTTCCTCCATCCTCCCATCCCTTTCCCCAGGTGTCTGATTCCATAACTTTATTTATCTTGCTCTCTCTTTCTCGCCCTCCCTCTTTCTTTCTCTCGCTCACGCTCTCATATGTCTCTGAAAGCCCCTTAGGAGAAAAGGGAAAATACCAAGCTGAGAACACACTGGAGAACGGGAGGGAGAGGAGAAAAAAGAGAGACAGAGGGAACATGAGAGAGACAGGGACAGAGTGAAAGTGAGAGAGACATAGGGAACATGAGAGAGAGGGACAGAGTGAAAGTGAGAGAGACAGAGGGAACATGAGAGAGACAGGGACAGAGTGAAAGGGGGAGTGGGAGGCAGAGAGAGTTTGGGACAACAAGTTAAAGTGAACAAAAGAGAGTGAAAGTGAGAGAGAAAGAGAGACAATGTCCCTCCTGATTGGCTATTGAAATTAACTCTTTCTACAATGTCCCTCCCGAATGGCAAGTGAGATTAACTCTTTCTACAACAGCGTCCTCGGGACCCCAAGGGGTGCACATTTTGGTTTTTGCCCTAACACTACACAGCTGATAAAAATTATCAAAGCTTGATGCTTAGTTGATTATTTGAATCAGCTGTGTAGTGGAGGTCAAAACCCAAAACGTGCACCCTTTGGGGTCCCGAGGACCGAGTTTGGGAAACCCTGTTCTACAAAATCCCTCCCAATTGGCTAGGGAGATTAACTCTTTCTACAATGTCCCTCACGATTGGCTAGTGAGATGAACTCTTTCTACAATGTCCCTCTCGATTGGCTATTTCATCTGATAGTGACAACGAGGAGTTCAAAACACAACTCTCCATCTACACACACATCAGGGCAAAATCTTAACGATAACTAACACAATGCATTTAGTGGAATGCAATCGGACTGGACTGTATTTGACTTTGTTTTTATGTCTCCTTCAGTAAGTAGGGGACTTTCCTTT
>NW_025534932.1:0-12500 GCF_020615455.1 Coregonus clupeaformis
GTGATCTCTCTGTTCCTCTGTGATCGCTCTGTCCTCTGTGATTCTCTCTCTTTCCTCTGTGATCTCTCTGTCCCGTTTGTGATCTCTCTGTTCCTCTGTGATCTCTCTGTGGTTCTCTCTGTTCCTCTACGATCTCTCTCTTCCTCTGTGATCTCTCTGTTCCTCTGTGATCCTTCTTCCTCTGTGATTCTCTCTGTTCCTATGCTGATCTCTCTGTTCTCTGTGATCTACTCAGTTCCTCTGCCCTGATCTCTCTGTACCTCTGTGATCTCTCTGTTCCTCTGTGATCACTCTGTTCCTCTGTTCTCTCTGTTTCCTCTGCGATCACTCTGTTTCCTCTGTGATCACTCTGTTCCTCTGTGATTCACTCTGTTCCTCTGTGATCTCTCTGCTGTCTCCTCTGTTTCCTCTGTGATCTCTCTGTTCCTCTGTGATCTCTCTGTTTCCTCTGTGACTCTCTGTTCCTCTGTGATCACTCGCTCCTCTGTGATCACTCTGTTCCTCTGTGATCACTCTGTTCCTCTGTGGTCTCTCTGTTCCTCTGTGATCTCTCTGTTCCTCTGTGATCTCTCTGTTCCTCTGTGATCATTCTGTTTTCCTCTGTGATCACTCTGTTCCTCCTAGTGATCTCTCTGTTTCCTCTGCGATCACTCTGTTCCTCTGCTAATCACTCTGTTTCCTCTGTGATCACTATGTTCCTCTGTGATCATATGTCCTCTGTGATCTCTCTCTTCCTCTGTGATCTCTCTCTTCCTCTGTGATTCTCTCTGTGATCTCTCTGTTTCCCTCTGCGATCTCTCTCTTCCTCTGTTGATCTCTCTGTTTCCTCTGCTGATCTATCTTCCTCTGTGATCTGCTTTGTTCCTCTGTGATTCTCTCTGTTCCTCTGTGATTCCTCTCCGTTTCCTCTGTGATCTCTCTGTACCTCTGTCTGTCTCTCTGTTCCTCTGCGATCACTCTCTGTTTCCTCTGTGATCTCTCTGTTTCCTCTGTGATCCACTCTGTTCCTCTTGATCACTCTGTTCCTCTGTGATCACTCTGTTTCCTCTGTGATCTCTCTGCTTGATCTCTCTGTTTCCTCTCTGTGATCTCTCTGTTTCCTCTGCTTGATCTCTCTGTTTCCTCTGTGATCGCTCTGTTTCCTCTGTGATCTCTCTCTTCCTCTGTGATCTCTCTCTTCGTCTGCTTCTCTCTGTTTCCTCCGAACTCTCTGTTTCTCTGTGATCACTCTGTTTCCTCTGTGATCTCTCTGTTTCTCTCTGTGATCTCTCTGTTTCCTCTGTGATCTCTCTGTTCCTCTGCGATCTCTCTCTTCCTCTGTGATCTCTCTGTTGATCTCTCTGTTTCCTCTGCGATTCTCTCTGTTCCTCTGTTCCTCTGTGATCTCTCTGTTCCTCTGTGATCACTCTGTTCCTCTGTGATCTCTCTCTGTCCCTCTGTGATCACTCTGTTTCTCTGTGGTCTCTCTCTCTTCCTCTGATTCTCTCTCTTCCTCTGTGATCTCTCTGCGATCTCTCTGTTCCTCTGTGATCTCTCTGTTCCTCTAGTGGTCTCTCTGTTCCTCTGTCGATTCTCTCTGTTTCCTCTGTGATCATTCTGTTCCTCTGTGATCACTCTGTTCCTCTGTGATCTTCTCTGTTCCCTCGGTGATCTTTCTGTTCCTCTGTGATCTCTCTCTTCGTCTGTGATCTCTCTCTTCGTCTGCGATCTCTCTCTTCCTCTGTGATCTCTCTGTGCCTCTGTGATTCTCTCTCTTCCTCTGTGATCTCTCTGTTCCTCCCTGTGATCTATCTTCCTCTGTGATCTCTCTGTTCCTCTGTGATTCTCTCTGTTCCTCTGTGATCTCTCTCAGTTCCTCTGTGATCTCTCTGTACCTATGTGATCTCTCTGTTCCTCTGTGATCACTCTGTTCCTCTGTGATCTCTCTGTTTCCTTTTGTGATCACTCTGTTCCTCTGTGATCACTCTGTTTCTCTCTGTGATCACTCTGTTCCTCTGCTTTGATCTCTCTGTGATTCCTCTCTGTTTCCTCTGTGATCTCTCTGTTCCTCTGTGATCTCTCTGTTCCTCTGTGATCATTCTGTTTCCTCTTTGATCCTCTGTTCCTCTGTGATCTCTCTGTTTCCTCTGTGATCTTTCTGTTTCCTCTGCGATTTCTCTCTCTTCCGTCTGTGATCTCTCTGTTCCTCTGTGATCACTCTGTTCCTCTGTGATTCTCTCTGTTTCCTCTGTGATCTCTCTGTTCATCTGTGATCTCTCCGTTTCCTTTTTGATCTCTCTGTTTCCTCTGTGATCTCTCTGTTCCTCTGTGATCACTCTGTTCCTCTGTGATCACTATATGTTCCTCTGTGATCCACTATGTTCCCTCTGTGATCTCTCTCTTCCTCTGCGAGTCTCTGTGGTCTCTCTGTTCCTCTGTGACTCTCTCTTCCTCTGTGATCTCTTGTGTTCCTCTGTGATCTATCTTCCTCTGTGGTCTCTTTGTTCCTCTTAGTCTCTCTGTTCCTCTGCAATCTCTCCGTTTCCTCTGTGGTCTCTCTCTGTACCTCTGTGATCTCTCTGTTCCTCTGCTTGATCACTGTGTTCCTCTTGATCACTCTGTTTCCTCTGTGATCACTCTGTTTCCTCTGTGATCTCTCTGTTTCCTCTGTGATCTCTCTCTCTTCGTCTGTGATCTCTCTGTTCCTCTGTGATCTCTCTGTTTCCTCTGTGATCACTCTGTTCCTCTGTGATCTCTCTCTGTTTCCTCTGTGATCTCTCTGTTCCTCTGTGATCTCTCTCTTCCTCTGTGATCTCTCTGTGATCTCTCTGTTCCTCTGTGATCTCTCTGTTTCCTCTGTTTCCTCTGCGATCCTCTCTGTTCCTCTGTGATCACTCTGTTCCTCTGTGATCTCTCTGTTTCCTCTGTGATCTCTGTCCCGCTGTGATCTCTCTGTTCCTCTGCTTGATCTCTCTGCTTGATCTCTCTGTTCCTCTCGATCTCTCTCTTCCTCTGTGATTCTCTCTGTTTCCTCTGCGATCTATCTTCCTCTGTGATCTCTCTGTTCCTATGCTTGATCTCTCTGTTCCTCTGTGATCTCTCAGTTCCTCTGTGATCTCTCTGTACCTCTGTTGATCTCTCTGTTCCTCTGTGATCACTCTGTTCCTCCTGTGATCTCTCTGTTCCTCTGTGATCCACTCTGTTCCTCTGTGATCACTCTGTTCCTCTGTGATCACTCTGTTCCTCTGTGATCTCTCTGTGATCTCTCTGTTCCTCTGTGATTCTCTCTGTTTCCTCTGTGATCTCTCTGTTCCTCTGTGATCTCTCTGTTCCTCTGTGATCACTCTGTTCCTCTGTGATCACTCTGTTCCTCGTGATCCACTCTGTTCCTCTGTGGTCTCTCTGTTCCTCTGTGATCTCTCTGTTCCTCTGCGATCTCTCTGTTCCTCTGTGATCATTCTGTTCCTCTGTGATCACTCTGTTCCTCTGTGATCTCTCGTTTCCTCTGTGATCACCCTGTTCCTCTGTGATTCACTCTGTTCCTCTGTGATCACTATGTTCCTCTGTGATCACTATGTTCCTCTGTGGTCTCTCTCTTCCCCTCTGTGGTCTCTCTCTTCCTCTGTGATCTCTCTGTGATCTCTCTGTTCCTCTGTGATTCTCTCTCTTCCTCTGTGATCTCTCTGTTCCTCTGTGATCTATCTTCCTCTGTGATCTCTTTGTTTCCTCTGTGATCTCTCTGTTCCTCTGTGATCTCTCCGTTCCTCTGTGATCTCTCTGTGCCTCTGTGATCTCTCTGTTCCTCTGTGATCACTCTGTTCCTCTGTGATCTCTCTGGTCCTCTGCTGATCACTCTGTTCCTCTTGGTCACTCTGTTCCTCTGTGATCACTCTGTTTCCTCTGTGATCTCTCTGTGATCTCTCTGTTCCTCTGTGATCTCTCTGTTCCTCTGTGATCTCTCTGTTCCTCTGTGATCACTCTGTTCCTCTGTGATCTCTCTCTTCCTCTGTGATCTCTCTCTTCGTCTGCTTGATCTCTCTGTTTCCTCTGCGAACTCTCTGTTCCTCTGTGATCTCTCTGTTTCTCTGTGATCCACTCTGTTCCTCTGTGATCTCTCTGTTTCCTCTGTGATCTCTCTGTTTCCTCTGTGATCTCTCTGTTCCTCTGTGATCTCTCTCTCTTCCTCTGTGATCTCTCTGTGATCTCTCTGTTCCTCTGTGATCTCTCTGTTCCTCTGTTCCTCTGTGATCTCTCTGTTCCTCTGCTGATCACTCTGTTTCCTCTGTGATCTCTCTGTCCCTCTGCTGATCACTCTGTTTCTCTGTGATCTCTCTCTTCCTCTGTTGATCTCTCTCTTCCTCTGTGATCTCTCTGCGGTTCTCTCTGTTCCTCTTGATCTCTCTGTTCCTCTATGGTCTCTCTCTGTTCCCTCTGTAATCTCTCTGTTCCTCTGTGATCATTCTGTTTCCTCTGTGATCACTCTGTTCCTCTGTGATCTCTCTGTTCCTCGGTGATCTTTCTGTTCTCTCTGTGATCTCTCTCTTCGTCTGTGATCTCTCTCTTCCTCTGTGATCTCTCTGTTTCCTCTGTGATTCTCTGTGATCTCTCTGTGCCTCTGTGATCTCTCTCTTCCTCTGTGATCTCTCTGTTTCCTCTGTGATCTATCTTCCTCTGTGATCTCTCTGTTCCTCTGTGATCTCTCTGTTCCTCTGTGATCTCTCAGTTCCTCTGTGATCTCTCTGTACCTCTGTGATCTCTCTGTTTCCTCTGCTGATCACTCTGTTTCCTCTGTGATCTCTCTGTTCCTCTGTGATCACTCTGTTTCCTCTGTGATCACTCTGTTCCTCTGTGATCACTCTGTTCCTCTGTGATCTCTCTGTGATCTCTCTGTTCCTCTGTGATCTCTCTGTTCCTCTGTGATCTCTCTGTTCCTCTGTGATCATTCTGTTCCTCTTTGATCACTCTGTTCCTCTGTGATCTCTCTGTTTCCTCTGTGATCTTTCTGTTTCCTCTGTGATCTCTCTCTCTTCGTCTGTGATCTCTCTGTTCCTCTGTGATCTCTCTGTTCCTCTGTGATCACTCTGTTCCTCTGTGATCACTCTGTTCCTCTGTGGTCTCTCTGTTCCTCTGTGATATCTCTGTTCCTCTGTGATCTCTCTGTTCCTCTGTGATCATTCTGTTTCCTCTGTGATCACTCTGTTTCCTCTGTGATCTCTCTGTTCCTCTGTGATCTTTCTGTTTCCTCTGCTGATCTCTCTCTTCGTCTGTGATCTCTCTGTTCCTCTGTGATCTCTCTGTTCCTCTGTGATCTCTCTGTTTCCTCTGTGATCTCTCTGTTCCTCTGTGATCTCCCTCTTCCTCTGTGATCTCTCTGTTATCTCTCTGTTATTCTGTGATCTCTCTGTTCCTCTGTGATCTCTCTCTTCCTCTGTGATCTCTCTATTCTTCTGTGATCTCTCTGTTCCTCTGTGATCTCTCTGTTCCTCTGTGATCTCTCTCTTCCTCTGTGACCTCTCTCTTCGTCTGTGACCTCTCTGTTCCTTTGTGATCTCCCTGTTCCTCTGTGATCACTCTGTTCCTCTGTGATCACCCTGTTTTCTCTGTGATTCTCTCTGTTTCCTCTTTGATCTCCCTGTTCCTCCTGTGATCTCTCTCTTCCTCTGTGATCTCTCTCTTCCTCTGTGATCTCTCTGTTCTTCTGTGGTTCTCTCTGTTCCTCTGTGATCTCTCTGTTCCTCTGTGATCTCTCTCTTCCTCTGTGATCTCTCTGTGATCTCTCTGTTCCTCTGTGATCTCTCTGTTCCTCTGTGATCTCTCTGTTCCTCTACGATCTCTCTCTTCCTCTGTGATCTCTCTGTTCCTCTGTGATCTATCTTCCTCTGTGATCTCTCTGTTCCTATGTGATCTCTCTGTTCCTCTGTGATCTCTCAGTTCCTCTGTGATCTCTCTGTACCTCTGTGATCTCTCTGTTCCTCTGTGATCACTCTGTTCCTCTGTGATCTCTCTGTTTCCTCTGTGATCATTCTGTTTCCTCTGTGATCACTCTGTTCCTCTGTGATTCTCTCTGTTTCCTCTGTGATCACTCTGTTCCTCTGTGATCACTCTGTTCCTCTGTGATCACTATGTTCCTCTGTGATCACTATGTTTCCTCTGTGATCTCTCTCTTCCTCTGTTGATCTCTCTCTTCCTCTGTGATCTCTCTGTGATCTCTCTGTTCCTCTGTGATCTCTCTCTTCCTCTGTGATCTCTCTGTTCCTCTGTGATCCTATCTTCCTCTGTGATCTCTTTGTTCCTCTGTGATCTCTCTGTTCCTCTGTGATCTCTCCGTTCCTCTGTGATCTCTCTGTACCTCTGTGATCTCTCTGTTCCTCTGTGATCCACTCTGTTCTCTGTGATCTCTCTGTTCCTCTGTGATCACTCTGTTCCTCTTGATCACTCTGTTCCTCTGTGATCACTCTGTTCCTCTGTGATCTCTCTGTGATCTCTCTGTTCCTCTGTGATCTCTCTGTTCCTCTGTGATCTCTCTGTTCCTCTGTGATCACTCTGTTCCTCTGTGATCTCTCTCTCTTCCTCTGTGATCTCTCTCTTCGTCTGTGATCTCTCTGTTCCTCTACGAACTCTCTGTTCCTCTGTGATCTCTCTGTTTCTCTGTGATCGCTCTGTTCCTCTGTGATCTCTCTGTTCCTCTGTGATCTCTCTGTTTCCTCTGTGATCTCTCTGTTTCCTCTGTGATCTCTCTCTTCTCTGTGATCTCTCTGTGATCTCTCTGTTCCTCTGTGATCTCTCTGTTCCTCTGTTCCTCTGTGATCTCCTTTCCTCTGTGATCACTCTGTTCCTCTGTGATCTCTCTGTCCCTCTGTGATCACTCTGTTTCTCTGTGATCTCTCTCTTCCTCTGTGATCTCTCTCTTCCTCTGTGATCTCTCTGTGATCTCTCTGTTCCTCTGTGATCTCTCTGTTCCTCTATGGTCTCTCTGTTCCTCTGTGATCTCTCTGTTCCTCTGTGATCATTCTGTTCCTCTGTGATCACTCTGTTCCTCTGTGATCTCTCTGTTCCTCGGTGATCTTTCTGTTCCTCTGTGATCTCTCTCTTCGTCTGTGATCTCTCTCTTCGTCTGTGATCTCTCTCTTCCTCTGTGATCTCTCTGTGCCTCTGTGATCTCTCTCTTCCTCTGTGATCTCTCTGTTCCTCTGTGATCTATCTTCCTCTGTGATCTCTCTGTTCCTCTGTGATCTCTCTGTTCCTCTGTGATCTCTCAGTTCCTCTGTGATCTCTCTGTACCTCTGTGATCTCTCTGTTCCTCTGTGATCACTCTGTTCCTCTGTATCTCTCTGTTCCTTTGTGATCACTCTGTTCCTCTGTGATCACTCTGTTTCCTCTGTGATCACTCTGTTCCTCTTTATCTCTCTGTGATCTCTCTGTTCCTCTGTGATCTCTCTGTTCCTCTGTGATCTCTCTGTTTCCTCTGTATCATTCTGTTCCTCTTTAATCCACTCTGTTCCTCTGTGATCTCTCTGTTCCTCTGTGATCTTTCTGTTCCTCTGTGATCTCTCTCTTCGTCTGTGATCTCTCTGTTCCTCTGTGATCACTCTGTTCCTCTGTGATCTCTCTGTTCCTCTGTGATCTCTCTGTTCATCTGTGATCTCTCCGTTCCTTTTTGATCTCTCTGTTCCTCTGTGATCTCTCTGTTTCCTCTGTGATCCACTCTGTTCCTCTGTGATCACTATGTTCCTCTGTGATCACTATGTTCCTCTGTTCTCTCTCTTCCTCTGTGATCTCTCTGTGATCTCTCTGTTCCTCTGTGATCTCTCTCTTCCTCTGTGATCTCTGTGTTCCTCTGTGATCTATCTTCTCTGTGATCTCTTTGTTTCCTCTGTGATCTCTCTGTTCCTCTGCAATCTCTCCGTTCCTCTGTGATCTCTCTGTACCTCTGTGATCTCTCTGTTCCTCTGTGATCACTATGTTCCTCTTGATCACTCTGTTCCTCTGTGATCACTCTGTTCCTCTGTGATCTCTCTGTTCCTCTGTGATCTCTCTCTTCGTCTGTGATCTCTCTGTTCCTCTGTGATCTCTCTGTTCCTCTGTGATCACTCTGTTCCTCTGTGATCTCTCTGTTCCTCTGTGATCTCTCTGTTCCTCTGTGATCTCTCTCTTCCTCTGTGATCTCTCTGTGATCTCTCTGTTCCTCTGTGATCTCTCTGTTCCTCTGTTCCTCTGTGATCTCTCTGTTCCTCTGTGATCACTCTGTTCCTCTGTGATCTCTCTGTTCCTCTGTGATCTCTCTGTCCCGCTGTGATCTCTCTGTTCCTCTGTGATCTCTCTGTGATCTCTCTGTTCCTCTACGATCTCTCTCTTCCTCTGTGATCTCTCTGTTCCTCTGTCTATCTTCCTCTGTGATCTCTCTGTTCCTTGTGATCTCTCTGTTCCTCTGTGATCTCTCAGTTCCTCTGTGATCTCTCTGTACCTCTGTGATCTCTCTGTTCCTCTGTGATCACTCTGTTCCTCTGTGATCTCTCTGTTCCTCTGTGATCACTCTGTTCCTCTGTGATCACTCTGTTCCTCTGTGATCACTCTGTTCCTCTGTGATCTCTCTGTGATCTCTCTGTTCCTCTGTGATCTCTCTGTTCCTCTGTGATCTCTCTGTTTCCTCTCTGATCTCTCTGTTCCTCTGTGATCACTCTGTTTCCTCTGTGATCACTCTGTTCCTCTGTGATCACTCTGTTCCTCTGTGGTCTCTCTGTTCCTCTGTGATCTCTCTGTTCCTCTGTGATCTCTCTGTTCCTCTGTGATCATTCTGTTCCTCTGTGATCACTCTGTTCCTCTGTGATCTCTCTGTTCCTCTGTGATCACTCTGTTCCTCTGTGATCACTCTGTTCCTCTGTGATCACTATGTTCCTCTGTGATCACTATGTTCCTCTGTGATCTCTCTCTTCCTCTGTGATCTCTCTCTTCCTCTGTGATCTCTCTGTGATCTCTCTGTTCCTCTGTGATCTCTCTCTTCCTCTGTGATCTCTCTGTTCCTCTGTGATCTATCTTCCTCTGTGATCTCTTTGTTCCTCTGTGATCTCTCTGTTCCTCTGTGATCTCTCCGTTCCTCTGTGATCTCTCTGTACCTCTGTGATCTCTCTGTTCCTCTGTGATCACTCTGTTCCTCTGTGATCTCTCTGGTCCTCTGTGATCACTCTGTTCCTCTTGATCACTCTGTTCCTCTGTGATCACTCTGTTCCTCTGTGATCTCTCTGTGATCTCTCTGTTCCTCTGTGATCTCTCTGTTTCCTCTGTGGTTCTCTCTCTTCCTCTGTGATCACTCTGTTCCTCTGTGATCTCTCTCTTCCTCTGTGATCTCTCTCTTCGTCTGTGATCTCTCTGTTCCTCTGCGAACTCTCTGTTCCTCTATGATCTCTCTGTTTCTCTGTGATCACTCTGTTTCCTCTGTGATCTCTCTGTTCCTCTGTGATTCTCTCTGTTCCTCTGTGATCTCTCTGTTCCTCTGTGATCTCTCTCTTCCTCTGTGATCTCTCTGTGATCTCTCTGTTTCCTCTGTGATCTCTCTGTTCCTCTGTTCCTCTGTGATCTCTCTGTTCCTCTGTGATCGCTCTGTTCCTCTGTGATCTCTCTGTCCCTCTGTGATCACTCTGTTTTCTCTGTGATCTCTCTCTTCCTCTGTGATTCTCTCTCTTCCTCCGTGATCTCTCTGTGCTCTCTGTTCCTCTGTGATCTCTCTGTTCCTCTATGGTCTCTCTGTTCCTCTGTTGATCTCTCTGTTCCTCTGTGATCATTCTGTTCCTCTGTGATCACTCTGTTCCTCTGTGATCTCTCTGTTCCTCGGTGATCTTTCTGTTCCTCTGTGGTCTCTCTCTTCGTCTGTGATCTCTCTCTTCCTCTGTGATCTCTCTGTTCCTCTGTGATCTCTCTGCTCTGATCTCTCTGTGCCTCTGTGATCTCTCTCTTCCTCTGTGATCTCTCTGTTTCCTCTGTGATCTATCTTCCTCTGTGATCTCTCTCTTCCTCTGTGATCTCTCTGTTCCTCTGTGATCTCTCAGTTCCTCTGTGATCTCTCTGTACCTCTGTGATCTCTCTGTTCCTCTGTGATCACTCTGTTCCTCTGTGGTCTCTCTCTGTTCCTCTGTGATCACTCTGTTCCTCTGTGATCACTCTGTTCCTCTGTGATCACTCTGTTCCTCTGTGATCTCTCTGCAATCTCTCTGTTCCTCTGTGATCTCTCTGTTCCTCTGCGGTCTCTCTGTTCCTCTGTGATACATTCTGTTTCCTCTTTGATCACTCTGTTCCTCTGTGTCTCTCTGTTCCTCTGTGATCTTTCTGTTCCTCTGTGATCTCTCTCTTCGTCTGTGATCTCTCTGTTCCTCTGTGATCTCTCTGTTCCTCTGTGATCACTCTGTTCCTCTGTGATCACTCTGTTCCTCTGTGGTCTCTCTGTTCCTCTGTGATATCTCTGTTCCTCTGTGATCTCTCTGTTCCTCTGTGATCATTCTGTTCCTCTGTGATCACTCTGTTCCTCTGTGATCTCTCTGTTCCTCTGTGATCTTTCTGTTCCTCTGTGATCTCTCTCTTCGTCTGTGATCTCTCTGTTCCTCTGTGATCTCTCTGTTCCTCTGTGATCTCTCTGTTCCTCTGTGATCTCTCTGTTCCTCTGTGATCTCCCTCTTCCTCTGTGATCTCTCTGTTATCTCTCTGTTATTCTGTGATCTCTCTGTTCCTCTGTGATCTCTCTCTTCCTCTGTGATCTCTCTATTCTTCTGTGATCTCTCTGTTCCTCTGTGATCTCTCTGTTCCTCTGTGATCTCTCTCTTCCTCTGTGACCTCTCTCTTCGTCTGTGACCTCTCTGTTCCTTTGTGATCTCCCTGTTCCTCTGTGATCACTCTGTTCCTCTGTGATCACCCTGTTTCTCTGTGATCTCTCTGTTCCTCTTTGATCTCCCTGTTCCTCTGTGATCTCTCTCTTCCTCTGTGATCTCTCTCTTCCTCTGTGATCTCTCTGTTCCTCTGTGATCTCTCTGTTCCTCTGTGCTCTCTCTCTTCCTCTGTGATCTCTCTGTTCCTCTGTGATCTCTCTGTTCCTCTGTGATCTCTCTGTTCCTCTGTGATCTCTCTGTTCCTCTGTTATCTCTCTCTTCCTCTGTGATCTCTCTCTTCCTCTGTGATCACTCTGTTCCTCATTGTTCTCTCTGTTCCTCTGTGATCTCTCTCTTCCTCTGTGATCTCTCTGTGATTTCTCTGTTCCTCTGTGATCTCTCTGTTCCTCTGTGATCACTCTGTTCCTCTGTGATCACTCTGTTCCTCTGCGATCTCTCTGTTCCTCTGTGATCTCTCTGTTCCTCTGTGATCTCTCTGTTCCTCTGTGATCTCTCTGTTCCTCTGTGATCATTCTGTTCCTCTGTGATCACTCTGTTCCTCTGTGATCTCTCTCTGTTCCTCTGTTGATCTTTCTGTTTCCTCTTTGATCTCTATCTTCGTCTGTGATCTCTCTGTTCCTCTGTGATCTCTCTATTCCTCTGTGATCTCTCTGTTCCTCTGTGATCTCTCTCTTCCTCTGTGATCTCTCTCTTCCTCTGTGATCTCTCTGTGATCTCTCTGTTATTCTGTGATCTCTCTGTTCCTCTGTGATCTCTCTCTTCCTCTGTGATCTCTCTGTTCTTCTGTGATCTCTCTGTTCCTCTGTGATCTCTCTGTTCCTCTGTGATCTCTCTCTTCCTCTGTGACCTCTCTCTTCGTCTGTGACCTCTCTGTTCCTTTGTGATCTCCCTGTTCCTCTGTGATCACTCTGTTTCTCTGTGATCTCTCTGTTCCTCTGTGATCACTCTGTTTCTCTGTGATCTCTCTGTTCCTCTGTGATCTCCCTGTTCCTCTGTGATCTCTCTCTTCCTCTTTGATCTCTCTGTTCTTCTGTGATCTCTCTCTTCCTCTGTGATCTCTCTCTTCCGCTGTGATCTCTATAATCCTCTGTGATCTCTCTGTTCCTCTGTGATCTCTCTCTTCCTCTGTGATCTCTCTGTTCCTCTGTGATCTTTTTCTTCCTCTGTGATCTCTCTCTTCCTCTGTGATCTCTCTCTTCCTCTGTGATCTCTCTGTTCCTCTTGTCTTCCTTTCTCTCATTCTCCCCATTATCTGGGATTCAGGAAGGAAGGCTTTCTGTTAATCTATTTTTCATGTCTTTGGTGTAGTTTTCGTCCAGCGGAGGAGGAGGGAAGGGGAGGAGGGGAAGAGGGGAGGAGGAGGAGGGAGAAGAGCAGGAGGAGATGGAGAAGATGGGTTTGTCTAACCTTCCTCTCATTTTGTCTTTATCCTTTCGTCCATCCTTTTCCCCTGAAAATAAACCACCTCTCCTCCTCCTCCTCCTCCTCCTCCTCCTCCTCCTCCGTACCCCACCAACTCATCTCCTGTGTATGTGTGTGTGTTTGTGTGTGTGTGTACCACCCAACTCATATCCTCTCTCTAAAAACACTTCCTGAGTGAAATTCACTTTCAGAGAGTACACAAGATGCAATCCCCCCTCTAACAAT
>NW_025534932.1:17500-75000 GCF_020615455.1 Coregonus clupeaformis
TAGATCTATACATTATGAGGAGAGGGGGAGGAGTTAGATCTATACATTATGAGGAAAGGGGGAGGAGTTACATATATATATACATTATGAGGATGGGGAGGAGTTACATATCTATACATTATGAGGAGAGGGGGAGGAGTTATAGAGCTATACATTATGAGGATAGGGGAGGAGTTAGATCTATACATTATGAGGAGAGGGGGAGGAGTTATAGAGCTATACATTATGAGGATAGGAGGAGGAGTTAGATCTATACATTATGAGGAGGGGGAGGAGTTACATATCTATACATTATGAGGAGGGGGAGGAGTTAGATATATACATTATGAGGAGGGGGGAGGAGTTACATATCTATACATTATGAGGAGGGGGAGGAGTTAGATCTATACATTATGAGGATGGGGGAGGAGTTACATATCTATACATTATGAGGAGGGGGGAGGAGTTAGATCTATACATTACGAGGAGAGGGGGAGGAGTTAGATATATACATTATGAGGAGAGGGGGAGGAGTTAGATCTATACATTATGAGGAGGGGGAGGAGTTAGATCTATACATTATGAGGAGAGGGGGAGGAGGAAGAAAGGAGGAGAGAAAAGCTTTTATTCTCTCCTTCATTTAACTCATCCCTCTGTCTCCTCCCTTGTCTCCTTCCCTGTCCCTCCCCTGACGCCTCCTCTGACGCCTCCCCTTGTCTCCTCCCCTTGTCTCCTCCCCTGTCTCCTCCCTGTCTCCTCCCCCTGACTCCTCCCCCTGTCTCCTCCCCCTGACTCCTCCCCCTGTATCCTCCCCTGTCACCTCCCCTGTCTCCTCCCCTGTCTCCTCCCCTGTCTCCTCACACCTGCTCTACTTGAAGAGGGGGACAGAGAGACAGACAAGTTAAAGGGAAAAGGAGGGCGGGAAGATAGGGGAGAGCGAGAGACAGACAGAGACATACTGAGAGAGAGAGAGAGACAGACAGAGGAGACATACTGAGAGAGAGAGAGATAGAGGATAAATACTGAGAGAGAGAGACAGCAGAGGGACATACTGAGCGGAGAGAGAGAGACAGACAGAGGAGACATACTGAGAGAGAGAGAGAGAGAGGGAGACATACTGAGAGAGAGAGACAGACAGACAGAGAGACATACTAGAGAGAGAGAGAGAGAGACAGACAGAGGAGACATGCTGAGAGAGAGAGAGAGAGAGAGAGAGAGAGAGAGAGAGAGAGAGAGAGAGAGAGAGAGAGAGAGAGAGAGAGAGAGAGAGACAGAGGAGAAATAATGAGCGAGAGAGAGAGAGAGACAGAGAGAAAGAGAGAGAGAGAGGAGACATACTGAGAGAGAGAGAGAGAGAGAGAGAGCAGAGAGAAAGAGAGAGAGAGAGAGAGGGAAGGGACGAGAAGAGAGAGAGAGAGAGAGAGAGAGAGAGAGAGAGAGAGAGAGAGAGAGAGAGAGAGAGAGACGACATACTGAGAGAGAGGGACAGAGAGAGAGAGAGAGACTGAGAGAGAGAGACAGACAGAGGAGACATACTAAGAGAGAGAGAGAGACAGAGGAGAAATACTGAGAGAGAGAGAGAGAGAGAGACAGAGAGGAGAGAGAGAGAGAGAGAGAGAGAGAGAGAGAGAGAGAGAGAGAGAGAGAGAGAGAGAGAGAGAGAGAGCAGCTGGCCAGCCATACATCAGCTCTCCTCCCTTCATCTGCTTCTCTGCTCTCTTTGGCTGGACCATGGACGGACGTGACCCTAGTCCTGGCATTGTGTGTATATATGCCTGTGCAACAAGATCTCATCGTTTCCTTTTGAAATTCGACATATGATGGATGAACGTCTATTACGCATCAATTCCACGTGGTTACAGGATTAAACAAAAACAACTCAAATGTTAACCGTTTTAGACATTCATTCAGAGTGGTTAAGGTTAGGGCGATGGTTTGGGGGAAGGCTTAAAACAAAATCATTAAAAACAACATGCTGTTTCCATCAAGTATCATCAAGTGTGCTTGCTAGCTATTGTCAGCTGCCGTGGTGAAGTGGTCTGCCAGCTACCGTCTCGAGCATCTTTTTTTTGTTGGTATATATCGGCGTTCTCAGGACCTTTTCAAGCGTCCGAAATCGATGTCTATTTCTAGTGATCAGGCTGGTGTGTCTGGGCAGCATTGAAAATGAACTATTATGTAGTTCCAATCAACTTCTATAAATGGCATGCAGATTCCAGAATATGCATAATTCTGTCATAATTCCTTGTACTAATCTTCAGCCAAAACAGTTTGCATGTAGTGACCAATTCAGAAGCGATAACATTAGTCTGAAGGTTAACGTGTTGAAGGTTATGCATCTGGTCATCATAGGTCATTCTGTACCAGTCTAATAGGTAGTACCATCGCTACACACACACACACACACACACACAACAACACACACAACACGGCCAAGCCAATGTAATCTGTACAGCTGCTGAACTAGCATCACCACTCAGCCACTGTGGCACTCACTGTGTGATACACAGCTGAACAAACAGCCACACTGTCATCTAGTGGTGATTGAGAAGAACAGCCACACTGCTATCTAGTGGTGATTGAGAAGAACAGCCACACTGCAACCTAGTGGAGATTGAGAGGAACAGCCACACTGCTACCTAGTGGTGATTGAGAGGAACAGCAACGGTCAGAGATGACTACACAGAGAACACAGGAGCACTGACCTTGTGCATGTCATTTGGGAAATGGGCATTCCAATGCAGCGTGCACACACCAGAGGGGTAGCGATGCACACACAAAGAGGTAGCGTGCACACAAAAAGTCGTGCACTCACAAAGGGTAACGTGCACACACACAGAGGTGACGTGCACACACAAAAAGGCAGCGTGCACACACACAGAGGTGCGCGTGCACACACAAAGAGGTACGTGCACACAAACAGAGGTAACGTGCACACATGCAGTATGCACACACCCTCTCTCTCTCGCTCTCTCTGACTCTCTCTCTCTCTCTCTCTCTCTGTCTACTCCCCAATCCCTCTTTCCTCCCCCTCCTCTCTCTCCCCCTCTCTCTCTGTCTCCCCCCCTCTCTCTTTCCAGAGTCACACACGCCACACACATCGTAAGCCACAGTAGCTGACCAAGTGACGTGTGACAGTGATGGAAACAATTGTGGTTTCTGCAGATCTGCCCAAACCACCCCTCTCCCTCCCTCCCTCCCAGAGGCATAACAACAGAGCTGCAGAGGTGACACATGCACACACACACACACACACACACACACACACACACTCACACACACACTCACAAACACATTTGCAGGGCCACAGTAGCAGTGGTGAAGCAGTTGACACGTGAAAAGAAGATAGAATTGACTGTGGTTTTTACAGACCCCTTTAACACCTCAGAACTCCCCTCAGACCTGTAGACCTCCCTTCCCTTCATTCCCTCAGATGTCCCCTCAGACCTCTCTTCCCTTAACCCCTTAGTCCTCCCCTCATTCCCATTGACCACCGCTATTGTTGATAAGTCTGATATTATGATGTTGGACATTACAGTACTCACATAAGAGCTAGTCACTGATTGGCTGAGAATACACACTCAGTACACAGGAAACCCACACTGACTTCCTGTTGTTGTTGCCTGGTGCTGTCATTCAGCCTGGGGAAGAGAGTCAAACGTTATTATTCGTTAGTTAAAGTTAATTTGTCCAGATATCTCTCCCCTTCACACGTATTAACCAAAGTGTGTATGTTAGTTAGCTGGCCACTGTTCATTTGCTAAACACAGAGATCATACACCAGATGGGCTAAAAAAAAAAGTACTGTTTAGCACATTCTCCCAATGCATCTTGGGTAGTTGTAGTTGACTATTATCACCACCATAGTTTAGTGTTCCAAACACAAAATCCATCATGAAAAATAACATAGATTCAGTATCTCTATGCATGTTGTGTCCCTGTGACCTCGTGGTCTCCATGATAGAAGTGTTGTGGTGTGAACCACTGGACAAAAGGCCAACAACAGTCTGTTCCAGTTTAAATAGGGATCTAGATGTCCCTCTCTGAGTGTCACACCACTTAAACCAGTTCAAATAGACTGGCTAGGATTTATATCTATACTGTTAGATTACTTTCATGTTTAATCAATCAAACTATAGGTTTGATGCATTCCTGACTACTGTACATATATAGCGCTGATTGGCCAACTTTAGGCTTACCGTCTCCTAAATCTTTCCTTAAGGTCAAGGTCAAAGTCAGTTATCAAAATGTAATCTACATAAACAGGATGTTTTGAGTTGATGTTGAATTGATGCCTATAAGTGTTGCTGTCTGCAGTGACCACCTCAAAAGCAGAATATTTTCCAGTGGCGTATCGTTGGTATGAAACCTGTTTACCTCGATGCTAGATCTCTCCTCTTCATGTCACGACGCGGGTTTCAGAGAAAAGGACCACAAGCTGAAAGCTTTCCACTCGGTCGAACCAATGCGCTGCTTTCGTATGTCCTTTCCTGGTAAAGTACATCTAGTCATGAGCGAAAATACTCACCTAAGACCCAGCTCTATCTGACACTCACCATAACACCATCAGACCACGAGATGGACAGGCTATATTGCTCTCACTGCTCTGCTATGTAAGTACACTAGTGTTTTAGGGTCTAACAGCTGCCTGATATCTCATTCATTTATGTGGTTTTTATGGTTGACTAGGTTTGTTATTGAGATATTGTGATGTTTCCTATGTTTTTCACATGTGAACTGGCTGTTTCCTCCAGTCAGTTCATCCTAACTTACTATTCCTCTGCTACCTGTAGGTGCTGTTTCCTCCAGTCAGTTCATCCCTATCACTGTTCCTCTGCTACCTGTAGGTGCTGTTTCCTCCAGTCAGTTCATCCTAACGCTGTTCCTCTGCTACCTGTAGGTGCTGTTTCCTCCAGTCAGTTCATCCTAACACTGTTCCTCTGCTACCTGTAGGTGCTTGTTTCCTCAGTCAGTTCATCCTAACACTGTTCCTCTGCTACCTGTAGGTGCTGTTTCCTCCAGTCAGTTCATCCTAACACTGTTCCTCTGCTACCTCTGCTACCTTTCATTTGGTAAGAAAAATGTCATTGTTCAAGCTTTATCTAAAGGCTCTATATTTGGTATTGGACATGTTTGTTTCCTTGAATGAGAGGAGGTTGAGGTTAATTTATACCTATTTTTGTTGCCCTTACAACCTCGAATTAAAATGGAGTTTTTGGGGGGGGTTGTATCATTTGATTTCACAGCATGCCTACCACTTAGAAATGCAAAATATTTTGAAAATAAGACAAAAAAACTGAAAGCTTGCGTGCATAAATCCCCCCTCAATTTTAGTTTCATCTGACCAGAGTACCTTCTTTCCACATGTTTGGGGTCTCCCACATGCCTTTTGGCGAACACCAAACATGTTTGCTTATTTTTTCTGGCCACTCTTCCGTAACCCAGCCTGCTGGGTGTCGGCTAAAGTGGTCCTATGGACAGATACTCCAATCTCAGCTGTGGAGCTTTGCAGCTCCTTCAGGGTTATCTTTGGTCTCTTTTGATGCCTCTGATTAATACCCTCCTTGCCTGGTCCCTAGTTTTGGCGGGCGGCCCTCTCTTAGCAGGTTTGTTTGTGGTGCCATATTCTTTCAATTTTTTAATAATGGATTTAATGGTGCTCCGTGGGATGTTCAAAGTTTCAGATATTTTCTATAGCTAACTTCTGATCTGTACTTCTCCGCAACTTTGTCCCTGACCTGTTTGGGAGAGCTTCTTGGTCTTCATGGTGTGCTTGCTTGGTGGTGCCCCTTGCTTAGTGGTGTTGCAGACTCTGGGCCCTTTCAGACAGGTGTATATACACTGAGATCATGTGACAGATCATGTGACACTTAGATTGCACCCAGGTGGACTTTATTTAACTAATTATGTGACTTCTGAGGTAATTGGTTGCTCCAGATTTTATTTAGGGGCTTCATAGCAAAGGGGTGAATACATATGCACACACCACTTTTCCCGTTTTTATATTTAAAAAAAAATTGAAACAAGTTATTTTTAAATTTCACTTCCCCAATTTGGACAATTTTTGTATGTCCATTACATACATTCACATTTAAATTTTTTGTTAATTTAGCAGGCGCTCTTATCCAGATCGAGCTTACAGTTAGTCGCACACATTAATTGTATTATTATTATTATTTTGTTATTTTGTCTTTTTCTTTTTTTAACTTTTTTTTTCATACTGGCCCCCGGTGAGAATCGGACCCCACAACCCTGGTATTGCAAGCGCCATGCTCTACCAACTGGGCTACATCCCCTGCCGGCCATTCCCTCCCCCTACCTGGGCGACGCTGGGCCAGTGTGCGCCGCCCCTTGGGTCTCCCGGTGCTGCGCAGCTCCGGCAGAGCCGGATTGAACCAGGATCTCTATGGCACAGCTAGCCACTGCAATGCAGTGCCTTGAACCACTAAGCCACTTTCGAAAGACCTGAAATCCAAATAAAAAGACATGAAATCCAAATAAAAATCAATTTAAATTATAGGTTGTTAATGCAACAAAATATCAGTCCTCTGAGCCCTCCTCCTATGATCATAGTTCTCCATTTATAACTGTGTGTTTTGTCCAGATGACAGAACACCTGATGTGAACTGTGGACTGTGTTGGATTGGACACTCTAAGAGTTTAGTTCTGTTTGTGTTTAATGTTTTGTCCAGGCGTCAGTCCTCTGAGTCCTCCTCCTCCTCTCCCTGTGTAGACTGTGGACTGTTGTTGGATGTTGCTGTTCAGTCTGTGTCCTGTGTCTGCTCTCCTCTCCTCCCTCCTCTCCTCTTTCTGTGTCACTCCTTCTGCAGACAACAGGTAAACTAACTTCATTATTAATAGCATTATGTGCTCTGTCACTATTTCATAGCATGCACTCACTCATTCATTTTTTTTGATGTGATGAATTTTTATTAAATCTTACTAACTATTGAAGTAAGGAACGTCCTATAGCCTAATCTTCTGTTATTGGCTGACACCATAAATAATGTAACAACTGGTTATTTAACTTAAAGGCCTCTATGTTCTGCTGACACAAGTGTCAAGCGCACGTTAATTAGCAATTTAGTCTGTAAAACTGGAACACTGGCATTTTCCAGCCCCTAGTGGTTCGTCAATTTACCTGTCTAACATCCGCTCACTTGCACTGGGAGGCGGACATTTTAGAGTGTGTCCTTAAAAAAGCAGGCAAAAAAGTGATCATTTCACGCTGCGCTAATGGGTTTTTAGAGCCACTAAAAGCAGGTCTTAGCGGTAGCAGATGATTTTGAGCGTGGGCGTGCCTAATCCAGGCATGGCGCCCATGGAAGGAAAGATGTGCGTTTGTGAGGTGAATCTCTTTAAATTGGATCATTATCCAGCTCCTGTGAAAAGTTGTAAAACCCTCCATAGTCTAACTTGCCTTGTCTGTATTATAAACCCACGGGAGCAATTATGGGGACTGTACCTGTATTTAGATGTAGTCTATTTAAAACAAGTTGTTGTTTAGTTTTTATTGAAACTGATTAGCATTATACTGTGTACTTTTTAAGGCCTTATCAATAGCCTAATTAATTTAATCTTGCTTATTGATCTATGTTTGGGCGTGTCCATGTCAGCAATTTACAGTAGGCATAGCCCCTATATCAGTTTGAATGGTCCTAGCCTATGTTTAACAATGTATTTCCATATTAAAGCGTGCAATTAGAACAATGTGCAAACATGTTCAACATATTTAGAAAACATGGAGCAGGCAATTTTATTGAACTGCGCTATAAAGGACTAACACACTGGAATTGGAGTTGATGACAAATGCAATACATAAAAATACCTTTAAATACCACAACTTGAAGCAACCACATATTTAGCCATGGAGCCACGTTCTGATTGGCCAGTGAGGGGAGGCAGGACACACCCACAACTTGTTTATATCATCAAAACCTAGCCCTTTTGCGCCAGTTACTGCGGTTGTGAAAATAGCAAAAATATTTCTGATACACCCCGAACCTATATTGCTACTGCCAGCACTAAGATAGATGTACCATTGCATTAAGGGTTTTTTTAAATAAAGCCCTAAAAGTTAGTATATGTCCTTAGATGTGTTATTTTAACTGCTGCTAACTCTACTCTGCAGCTCCAGCTGAGACTCAGGTTCCTCTGAACAGGACATACCACCCGGGGAAGTGACAGCAGAGAAGGTACTATATCTGTACAGGAGTGTGGGTGTTGTAGTTCTATAATGGGGGGCCATCTGTGCAGTCAGAATGGGTAAAACTATAACGAGTGTCCATCTTGTTTTGTAGTCCAAGTTTTTTTGTAACCCAGTCTTATTCAAATCAGTGGCAAAGTATACTCTTAAAATATAAAATGGAATAAGCAATAAAAAACATAATATATTTTATGATGTAATCATAATGTATGATGATATAACAATTAGGTAACAGATTACTTATAAAAAACTCTCTCTTTCTTTCTCTCTCTCTCTCTCTCTCGTTTCTCTCTCTCTCTCTCTCTCTCTCTCTCTCTCTCTCTCTCTCTCTCTCTCTCTCTCTCTCTCTCTCTCTCTCTCTCTCTCTCTCTCTCTCTCTCTCTCTCAGGAGGAGGAGATCTGTGTTACGCCTCGTTGGATATCCGTCGGGACAGAGGAAACCAAAGAAAAGAGATCCCCAGAACTCTGACTTCAGTACCTACACTGCCATCAATACCAGCAGAGTGTGAGACCTATACCAGCCATCAATACCAGCAAGTGTGAGACCCTATACCCAGTCATCAATACCATCCAGAGAGTGAGACCTAAACCATTATAACTTAGCTGGAGGACAAAGTATGACAGCTTTGATGGTATGAGTTATTTTACTTTTCATTTTTGTACTGGTGACTTTTTGTGTATTTTACTTTTGTCTGTAGCCTTTCATTTTTGCATTTGCCTTTTTAATAATTATAACAATAGTGAGTTTTAAAATGTTTTTTAAGCTCAGGGAATATGTTTATATGTCTTTACTGAGTTTCAGTTGGAGTTTAATTGTTGGTATTTCATTGTAATTAATTTGTGCAGTGTATTGATGTGTTTGAAATGCAGTTTTCAATAAATATTGATTCAGTTTCATTAGATTTTATTTCATTATTTCATTGTCTCCCCACTATGCCAGGCAGGGGTATTCAACTCTTACCCTACGGGTCCGAGCCTGCCGGTGTTCTGTTAGCCTGATAATTAATTACACCCACCTGGTGTCCCCGGTCTAAATCAATCCCTGATTAGAAAGGGAACAATGAAAAAAAACCCCCAGTGGAACTGTCTTTGAGGTCCAGAGTTGAGTATGAGGGCCTATGGTCTCTTCCAGGTCAATGTCATGCCCGTTCAGGCTGACTAGGCTCCAGCAACCTTTCAGAAGGTCTGTGTTTGGAGTGTGGCTAATGGCTGGGTGTGGTCAAAGGCGTCCACGCATCCCAGGCAAACAGTTCGGAGAGTTTTTCTGCATATATTATAACGACGTGTTTTGATGTTTTTGTTCGTTTTGGACTTCGGTGAGGGTTTTGTCGGTGGCAGTCGGTAGCCGAGGTTGGGAAATTCTGCCCTATGGTCTCCTCTATGTTAAGGTCATGCCATTCTGTTTGGAAAGGCTCCCAGCAACCTTTCAGAGTTTTTGTTTGAGGGTGTGGCTTGGACAATTAGCAGGTGTGGCTAACATATTAAGAGGGTTGGCATAGAAGTGACGAGGTGTGACTCATAGGTAAGGTGTGGCTTAGATGCTAATGGGGTGTGTCTTTAAGAGACAGACGCTGAACAGAACCACAGCAGTTTCCATGGTTTCATACAAACACCTAGCCTATGTTGAAGTTGACTAAAAGTAGCTCAGTAACTTTCAAACACATTCTCAATAAGTTACATAGAGAAGTCAGGTGAATTATACCACAGAACATTATAATCTCTGAAAAACACAATTTCATTTCAACATATATATATATATATGATTATTTATTAATATTATTTATTCATGGTCTAAGCTGGGTCCTGGTGGTGGTCTCCAGAGCTCTGTTTCTGTTCCTCATTCCTGCTGTCTTCCTGACTGTGGTCTGAGCTGGGTCCTGGTGGTGGTCTCCAGAGCTCTGTTTCTGTTCCTCATTCCTGCTGTCTTCTGACTGTGGTCCCTGAGCTGGGTCCTGGTGGTGGTCTCCAGAGCTCTGTTTCTGTTCCTCATTCCTGCTGTCTTCCTGGCTGTGGTCTGGGCTGGGTCCTGGTGGTGGTCTCCAGAGCTCTGTTTCTGTTCTCTCATTCCTGCTGTCTTCCTGGCTGTGGTCTGGGCTGGGTCCCTGGTGGTGGTCTCCAGAGCTCTGTTTCTGTTCTCATTCCTGCTGCCTTCTGGGTGGAAAACACACGGTGGGTCAGGACATGGGGATACTCATATCTGTTTGTTATCAGAACTCAGGATAAGACCCAGATGCAGACAGTTCGAATTCACAGATGTTTATTAACAAAACGGGGGGCAGCCAGGCGACAGGTCAAGGGCAGGCAGAGGTTCGGTAGTCCCAGGGCAGAGACAGTAAAATACAGACGGCAGGCAGAGGGTAATCCAGGGCAGAGACAGTAAACTACAAACGGCAGGCAGAGTCGGTAATCCAGGGCAGGGCAGTAAAATACAGAACGGCAGCAGAGGTCGGTAATCCAGGGCAGAACAGTGCGGTAAAGAGCGGCGGGCGGGTCGGGATAGGGCCGGGCAGAGTAGGCGGCGAGACAAAGAGGAGACAGAGGGCTGTGAGACAGAGGGTTTTACAATCCTTGATACATGAAAAGTGGGATGTATACGGGAGGGTGCTGGGCAACAGAAGACAGAACAGCAGAGGGCTAAGGATGTTAGAGATGGGGAAAGGTCCGATCAAATGGGGAAAGTTTGCTGGACTCCACCCGGAGGCGCAGATCCCAGTGGACATCCATGCCCTCTGCCCGGGGCGATGCTTGACCGGGGTCGGTGGCGGTCGCCTGTCGTCGATACCTGGGGGTCTTGAAGAGGACCGGGCTCTCTTTCTAAGTGCGGCCACAGCTCAGGGAAGCGTGGGGCTGATAACCCATCGAACACTCGGCGGGCCAGTGGCTGAGCAGGGAGGGTGTTGCGTGCGTATTCTACCTACAGGGTTGCTGGCTCCAGGTGTTAAACCGGGTGAACAGCAGGGCCCTCGAGCTTGCCTGGAGTTAAGCCGGGGTGTGCAGATATTCGGTTCTTGTGATCCATCCACACAATGAATGGATGTTCCGCCCCCCTCTAACCAGCGCCCCCACTCCTCCAGTGCCATCTTCACGGGAGTAGTTCTCGATTCCCCACATCATAATTCCTCTCCTTGGCGTTAAGGCGATGGGAGAAGAAGGAGCAAGGATGCAGCTTAGGTCCAGGGCAGAACACTGGGACAGAGGCGGCCCCAACTCCGACATCAAGGTCTACACTCCACCACGAACCGGACCGGGGTCCGGATGGATTAATATTGGAGCTGTGGTGAAGCGGTGCTTAAGGTCCAGGATCTCCCGGTCAGTAGCTGGGGACTACGTGAGCGGACCATGGGAGAGGTGAGTGCTGAAAGGGAATTCAGGGTGCTGTAACCAGGGTGCTGTATCCAGGGTGCTGTAACCAGGGTGCTGTAACCAGGGAGTGCGAAGGTGAATGGAAAATACTGGAGCGACAAACCGCCCTTGCTGTCTCTGTCTGGCCGGTTCCGTTTCTCCATTGGTTCTCTGCTTCTGACCCTTTTTTTGGAGGCTGAGTCACTGGCTTACTGGTGCTTTCCATGCCGTCCCTAGGGTGCGTTACTTGAGTGGGTTGAGTCACTGGCGTGATCTTCCTGTCCAGTTTGTCGCCCCCTCGGGCTCGTGCAGTGGAGGAGATCTTCGTGGGCTATTCTCAGCCTTGTCTCAGGTAGTAGGTTGGTGGTCTGTTGTATCCCTCTGGTGGTGTGGGGGGCTGTGCTTTGACAAAGTGGGTGGGGTTATATCCTGCCTGTTGGCCCTGTCTGGTATCGTTGGGCGAGGGGCCACAGTGTCTCCCGACCCCCGATGTCTCAGCCTCCAGTATCTATGCTGCAATAGTCTATGTGCCGGGGCTAGTCTGTCAGTCTGTTATATCTGGTGTTATTCTCCTGTCTTATCCGATTGTCCTGTGTGAATTTAAGTTTGTCCCTCTAATTCTCTCTCTCTCTCTCTCTCCCTCCCCTCCCGGAGGCACAAGCCCTACAACCATGCCTCAGGACTACCTGGCCTGTGACTCCTGGCTGTCCCCAGTCCACCTGGTCGTGCTGCTGCTCAGTTTCCACTCTTCTGCCTGCGGCTCTGGAACCCTGACCTGTTCACCGGACGTGCTACCTTGTCCCCAGACCTGCTGTTTTCAACTTCGCTCGCTCTACCGCACCTGCTATTTCAGCCTCTAAATGCCCGGCTGAAAAGCCAAGTGACATTTACTCCTGATGTACTGACCTGTTGCAACCTCTACAACCGCTGTGATTATTGTTTGACCCTGCTGGTCATCTGTGAGCGTTTGAACATCTTGGAGAAAAATCGGGCCTTAATGACCATGTACTAGGGGTGTAGCGATTCGTTTTAACAGCGATTCGATTTGTATCCGCGATTAGTGGTTGTCGATACGATTCGGGCGAATTGGTTCATTTAGAGCGTCGCGATCCGAGCTTGATTCAGTGACTTGAAATCGATTCAGTAACCTTTTAGCCAAAAATTCAACCAGTGTGACTGAAATAAATACCTGGTAACCAGTTGCATTTTAATGGCTGGCAATAGTCTTGATATTTTTTAACAGTGTTTCATGACTCCATGCAGACCATCTGGTATTATGAAACTTACCAAAAGTCTCACAAGTCCGTCTGTTATGGCCTGTGCGGTTCGGTCGACCCAATTCAATCAGTCCAATAAAGTCCAAAGTAAACTCTCCGTTTGCTGGACACAGACACAATATAAACTATTTCCTGCTCAGTTTTGTGATGTCCTCAGATCCATCAAAAAGCATTCAGTAAAAGAACATCCTCCAGAATAGGAAGACATGGGGACGTGCGTGTTTAGCTTTATGGAAAGAGAAAAATATTAAACAGAGCTTGCCGCTGTTCTTCATTCAGCTTGTCTGGCAGAGTAGGGCGACTGGACATTTTATTCTCGGCTAGCTTTTGCAATGGCTTGTGCCACATTCGTGTGCTCCTTGCTCTTTTCATGTTTGTCAAGTAAAGGATGTTTGAAGTTCTTTGAGCCTTTATAAAATGCACCTGTTTTGTCTGCTAGATGTGGTTTGGGCGGCAAATCTTGCCCACATTTCCGTGCGCTCATCGTTAGCTTCAAGCCACTTTTCCGAAAAAAGTATTTTCTTCGTCTGGCTCCAGTTGGCGTTTCTTTGTAGGTGGCAAAACGCCAAAGAAGCTGCTTAGTGTCTGTTGCTTTTTGGACATCCCTGACAGTAGTTGACAAGCAACATGTCATGTGTGGGTTAGATGAGAAGATCGGTCATGTACGCAAAGGCGCGTAGTAGCACAAGTGGCATTACGCATTCCTGATTTTTGTCGCGCTTGCGTATCTGCGTACCAGTTATGTGCACCCCTGACATATAAAGTCTGGCGTGCTTAAATCCAATGGGTTATTTCCTAGTATCGATACAATCGATTTGTACATTTTAAAAGCGATGTTAGATGCGATATATGTTGTCCAAAGGCCAACTGCGCGAGCACAATCGATGTAGTTGGATCATATGAATATAAATCGATACCATCGATGTAGTAGATGGATCGTTACACCCCTACCATGTACTGTTATAATCTCCACAGCCAGAAGGGGACTGGCCCCCCTTAAATGGTTCCTCTCTGGAGTTTCTTCCTAGGTTTCTGCCTTTCTAGAGTTTTTCCTAGCCACCGTGCTTCTACATCTGTGTTGCTTACTGCTTGGGGTTTTAGGCTGGGTTTCTGTATAGCACTTTGTGACATCTGCTGATGTAAAAGGGCTTCATAAATTAATTTGATTGATTGAACAGATCGGGGTGTGACATTTGTGTTAGCATAACTTTTCATCCAGTACTGTGATGTGACAACAGTTTAACATGTTGGTTGTTGTTGTTGTTGTTGTGTTAAAACCAGGAGGTGGTAAGGAGAAGGGAAGTCCAGAAAGAGGCAGAGGCCAGTCATTCTGAATTTAACTTCTCTTCTACGTGTCCAATGAGATCAGCCATGATCTAGTTTCCTCAAATGAAAGTGGTTTTTCAGAGACTACTGTTCTGTGTATCTATTAACCTTATTTCACTATGTAACTCTATTGAGCATGTGGTTTCACTGAAAGCTTTACTGAGCCACAGTACATTTAAGACACTTAAAATGTTCAACCATAGGCTAGTCAGGGCTATCCAAGAGTTCGTAGAGATCTACTCTCCTGTAGGTTTTCGCTCCAACCCCAGTGTAACTAACCTGATTCAGTTTATCAACCTGTCTTCCGCATCCCTGCAGCGGAATGTAGCCGAGCTTCACGGCGGTTTTTGTCGGTCTTCTCACCAAAACGTCTGCCTAGCGTCGAGCAGTTTGTCCGAGAAACTAATATGACCCCACTGTGGAAAGGGAGACTCACAAATACGATGGTGTTCTCCCGTTTTGGTGTACAACCCCTAAAGTGCCACAGGGCTCATCTGAAGGTAGCCCATACAAGCAAATGGAAGTATGGGGTAGTTTTAGGTGCCAACAAAAATAAGAGCTTAAATATGTCCCCACAAAACTAAAATATTCCCTGAGCTTTCAGACACTTCAAACTTATGATTTATTTGCTTGACAGTCTTTTGCCATTTATGAATTTGTTATTCAATGTGTTTCTCTGGGCTCTAGCAGTCAAGGCCAAATTAAATATTTAACAAAACATGTTTTTTATATATATATTTTTATTATACCTAAAGGGTCCTAAAATTCTAAATCAAATAGCTAAAATTATCCATGGTATGACCATCTTAAAAAACAATTCCATATGTTAGCTTAGTAAATAATGAAATACAATCTAATTAAACTGAATCAATGTTTATTCAGCTACATTAACCATCAATACACGTAAAAAAATGAAATACAATGAACTTTCACAACTACAATTACAAACTGCAACTATATCAAGAGCATTAAACCATATTCCCTGGCCTAAAAACATTTTTCTAAATCACTATTGTTATTATTATTAAAAGGCTACAGACAAAAGTTGTATGAAAAAAATATTTTAAAAAAGTTAAACAAATATCCCCCCAAAATTAGTAACTCGTAAAAATATAAAAACTGTTGTTTTCCTCCCAGCTGCTGGTATTGATGGATGGTATAGGTCTCACTCTGCTGGTATTGATGGATGGTATAGGTCTCACACTCTGCTGGTATTGATGGATGGTATAGGTCTCACTCTGCTGGTATTGATGGATGGTATAGGTCTCACACTCTGCTGGTATTGATGGATGGTATAGGTCTCACTCTGCTGGTATTGATGGATGGTATAGGTCTCACTCTGCTGGTATTGATGGATGGTATAGGTCTCCCCCTCTGCTGGTATTGATGGCTGGTACAGGTTCACTCTGCTGGTATTGATGGATGAGTATGGGTCTCACACTCTGCTGGTATTGATGGATGGTACAGGTCTCACACTCTGCTGGTATTGATGGATGGTATAGGTCTCACTCTGCTGGTATTGATGGATGGTATAGGTCTCACTCTGCTGGTATTGATGGATGGTATAGGTCTCACACTCTGCTGGTATTGATGGATGGTATAGGTCTCACTCTGCTGGTATTGATGGATGGTATGGTCTCACTCTGCTGGTATTGATGGCTGGTATGGTCTCACTCTGCGGTGTTGATGGATGGTATAGGTCTCACTCTCTGCTGGTATTGATGGATGGTATAGGTCTCACAGTCTGCTGGTATTGATGGTGGTATAGGTCTCATCTGCTGGTTGGTGGTATGGTCTCACTCTGCTGGTATTGATGGCTGGTATGGTCTCACTCTGCTGGTATTGATGGATGGTACAGGTCTCACACACTCTGCTGGTGTTGATGGATGGTATAGGTCTCTCACTCTGCTGGTATTGATGGATGGTACAGGTCTCTCACTTTGCTGGTATTGATGGTTGGTATAGGTCTCTCACTCTGCTGGTATTGATGGCTGGTATGGGTCTCTCACTCTGCTGGTATTGGTGGCTGGTATAGGTCTCTCACTCTGCTGGTATTGATGGATGGTATAGGTCTAGCTCTGCTGGTATTGATGGCTGGTATAGGTCTCACTCTGCTGGTATTGATGGCTGGTATAGGTCTCACACTCTGCTGGTATTGATGGCTGGTATAGGTATCTCACTCTGCTGGTATTGATGGATGGTATAGGTCTCACTCTGCTGGTATTGATGGCTGGTATAGGTCTCACACTCTGCTGGTATTGATGGCTGGTATAGGTCTCTCTCTGCTGGTATTGATGGATGGTATAGGTCTCACACTCTGCTGGTATTGATGGCTGGTATAGGTCTCACTCTGCTGGTATTGATGGCTGGTATAGGTCTCACACTCTGCTGGTATTGATGGCTGGTATAGGTCTCTCTCTGCTGGTTTGATGGATGGTATAGGTCTCACATCTCTGCTGGTATTGATGGCTGTATAGGTCTCACACTCTGCTGGTATTGATGGCTGGTGTAGGTCTCCCTCTGCTGGTATTGATGGCTGGTATAGGTCTCTCTCTGCTGGTATTGATGGCTGGTATAGGTCTCACACTCTGCTGGTATTGATGGCTGGTATAGGTCTCTCTCTGCTGGTGTTGATGGGTGGTATAGGTCTCACACTCTGCTGGTATTGATGGCTGGTATAGGTCTCACTCTGCTGGTATTGATGGCTGGTGTAGGTCTCTCTCTGCTGGTATTGATGGCTGGTATAGGGCTCTCTCTGCTGGTATTGATGGATGGTATGGTCTCACGCTCTGCTGGTATTGATGGCTGAGTAAGTACTGAAGTCGGGTTCTGGACTCTCTTCTTCTTCTTTGGTCTCCTCTGTCCCTGACGGATATCCAACGAGGCATAGCACAGATCTCCTTCCTCCTGAGAGAGAGAAGGAGAGAGAGAGAGAGAGAGAGAGAGAGAGAGAGAGAGAGAGAGAGAGAGAGAGATTTTACAATTAATCTGTTTTTATTCATATATAATCATACATTATTATTATTTCATGAAATGCATCATATCACTATGTTTTACTGCTTATTACTTTAGTTTTTAGTGAGTATACTCGCCAATGCTTTGAATAGTACTGGGTTACAAATCACATGGACTACAAATAGAGATGGCCACCAGTAAAGACACAACACCCATTCTGACTATGCCTTCTCACTTCCCCTGGTGGTAGTCTGTTCAAGAACCTGAGTCTCAGCTGCAGCTGCAGGGAAGAGTTATCACCATTAAAAAAACAGGTTAACAACACATATGGTATTGAGCTGTCAATTTAACATGGTTTACATTAGTTTTACCAGAGAATTTGAAAGAAGGTTTGATTGATTGATGGCTGGTTTATTGATTGATTGATTATTTTATTGATTGATTGAGTTGGAGAGTAAAACAGATTAAGTGAGTGGGTGTATGCTAACTTTGTAAGTAAAATAATCAATTTTGTATATTATTGATGTTGTCAAAAACAGAAGATTAGGATATAGGATGTTTGCCTTGCTTCAACAATTAGTAAGATGGAATATAAATATATCAAATCGACCAAAGGAATGAGTGAGTCAGTGCATGCTATGAAATAGTGAAAGAAAAAAAACATAATGCTATTAGTAATGAAGTTCGTTTACCTGTTGTTCTGCAGAAGTAGTAGACACAGGAAGGAGGGGAGGGAGGAGAGGGGAGAGCAGACACAGGACACAGACTGAACAGCAACATCCAACACAGTCCACAGTCTACATCAGGAGAGGAGGAGGGGACTCCAGGAGGACTGACGTCTGGACAAAACATTAAACACAAACAGAACTACATTCTTCGGTTATCTACTGCTGATTGGATGTTTACAGATGATCTTGAGGCAATGTTTCATGACCTTAGATCAACCTCGGATGATTCATTCAAAATAACATTTAATGGAACCCAGACACACCAATACTAACACAATATGAATAATACTAAAGATACAGCCAGAAGATCTATATATAGAATAATAATTGTTCTTACCAAGTGAAATCCTAGTGGTGATGTTTCCATAGTGGTAGACCTCTTTCTGTTTAATACCTCCTTTCCCTCCATCATCCCTCCACCTTGTCCTCCATAGTCCCACAGTAGTAGAGTCCCAGGTCAGATCCAGTGATGTTCTCAATCAGTAGATCATAGGAGTTGTTAGAGGGGTTCCACACCACATTATATCCAGTTAAGGGTTGTTAATCAAAACCTTAGTTGAAATAACAACGCGGCTGGTACTTGTGAGAACAGTTCCTATACCATCTAATGTATACTCCAGTAGTTATGTTGCAGTCACAGTAGAAGTGATGTTGTCTCTGGTCTGACTCTCAGCTCCCACCTCTGCTGCAGAGATCCCATCCTGACTGGAGGAAACAGCACCTACAGGTAGCAGAGGAACAGTGTTAGATGAACTGACTGGAGGAAACAGCACCTACAGTAGCAGAGAAACAGTGTTAGGATGAACTGACTGGAGGAAGCAGCACCTACAGGTAGCAGAGAACAGTGTTAGGATGAACTGACTGAAGGAAACAGCACCTACAGGTAGCAGAGGAACATTGTTAATGAACTGACTGGAGGAAACAGCACCTACAGGTAGCAGAGGAACCAGTGTTAGGATGAACTGACTGGAGGAAACAGCACCTACAGGTAGCAGAGGAACAGTGTTAGGATGAACTGACTGGAGGAAACAGCACCCTCACAGGTAGCAGAGGAACAGTGTTAGGATGAACTGACTGGAGGAAACAGCACTACAGGGAGCAGAGGAAGGAACAGTGTTTGGATGAATCACAGAATGTCACTTTGATATCTTAAACTTACTCCCATATAAAGATAAACCTCATGTCTTTACCACAGTGATCACAATATCAGAATAATAAGACAACAGATCTAGTCAACTATAAAAACCACATCAAGAAATCAGCTATCATCCAGCTATAAGGCCCAGTAAAAACAAGTTACTCACATAAGATGCAATCAGAGCAGCACACAGCCTGTCCATCTGGTGGTCTGATGGTCTGATGGTGACTGTCAGAGAGTAGCTGGGTCTTTGAATAACAAGGTCTTTGCTGCGTATTTCCGTGTTCATGACTAAATGTACTTTACCATGAAAGGACATACGAGCAGCGATTGGTTCGATCGGAGTGGAAAGTTTTCAGCTTGTGGTCCTTTTCTCGGAGAGCGATGTTGTGTGACATGAAAAGTAGGGTCTACAATCGAGTAAACAGGCTTCACACATTCATGACGTCAATGGAAAATATTCAGCTTTGAGGTGTTCACCTTTAGCAACACCTTAAGAGACCTATAGACACTCTATGAAGAAAAAAACACATTTTGATGACTGGGTTGACCTTTAAACCTTGAAGAAAATACATTTTACAGAGGCTTAAAGTAGGCCTATAGGACTTTATACCTGTAGTCAGGAAGTAGGTCTAATTTTAGACCTAAAGTTTGCCATACACACTCTGGTCAATATGTGTGAATGGGAGAGATATCTGTGACAAATTAACTTGTAATAATAACGTTTGGACTCTCACACTCTGGCCTAATGAAGACCCAGCTACTCTGACCCTGTTACTGAAAGACCCAGCTACTCTGACCCTGTTACTGAAAGACCCAGCTACTCTGACCTGTTACAGCAGACCCAGCTCACTGCTCTTTCCTCAGACCTGAAACCCAGGCCCCCTTAACCCCCTCCCCTACAGAGCAGCAGCACTAGCTGAGTAAACCACAACCACAGACATAGGACTATACATGATACACAATCACATGGACACACTCCAATATATCCACAGTATATGTGCACTCATGTAAACAGATACATACATTGACCACTACTAATGTTGGTAAGTCTGATATTATGATGTTGGCATTACAGTACTCATATAAGAACTAGTCACTGATTGGCTGGAGAAGACACACTCAGTACACAGGAAACCCACACTGACTTCCTGTTGTTCAGAGTAGCTGGGTCTTTCAGTAACAGGTTCAGAGTAGCTGGGTCTGTCAGTAACAGGGTCAGAGTAGCTGGGTCTGTCAGTAACAGGGTCAGAGTAGCTGGGTCTTTCAGTAACAGGGTCAGAGTAGCTGGGTCTTTCCAGTAACAGGGTCAGAGTAGCTGGGTCTTTCAGTAACAGGGTCAGAGTAGTTGTGTCTTTCAGTAACAGGGTCAGAGTAGCTGGGTCTTTCAGTAACAGGGTCAGAGTAGCTGGGTCTTTCAGTAACAGGGTCAGAGTATCTGGGTCTTTCAGTAACAGTGTCAGAGTAGCTGGGTCTTTCAGTAACAGTGTCAGAGTAGCTGGGTATTTCGTGTAACAGGGTCAGAGTAGTTGGGTCTTTCAGTACCCAGGGTCAGAGTAGCTGGGTCTGTCGTAACAGGGTCCAGAGTAGCTGGGTCTTTCAGTAACAGGGTCAGAGTAGCTGGGTCTTTCAGTAACAGTGTCAGAGTAGCTGGGTCTTTCAGTAACAGGGTCAGAGTAGCTGGGTCTTTCAGTAACAGGGTCAGAGTAGCTGGGTCTTTCAGTAACAGGGTCAGAGTAGCTGGGTCTTTCAGTAACAGGGTCAGAGTAGCTGGGTCTTTCAGTAACAGGGTCAGAGTAGCTGGGTCTTTCAGTAACAGGGTCAGAGTAGCTGGGTCTTTCAGTAACAGGGTCAGAGTAGCTGGGTCTTTCAGTAACAGGGTCAGAGTAGCTGGGTCTTTCAGTAACAGGGTCAGAGTAGCTGGGTCTGTCAGTAACAGGGTCAGTGTAGCTGGGTCTTTCAGTAACAGGGTCAGAGTAGCTGGGTCTTTCAGTAACAGGGTCAGAGTAGCTGGGTCTTTCAGTAACAGTGTCAGAGTAGCTGGGTCTTTCAGTAACAGGGTCAGAGTAGCTGGGTCTTTCGTAACAGGGTCAGAGTAGCTGGGTCTGTCAGTAACAGGTCAGAGTAGCTGGGTCTGTCAGTAACAGGGTCAGAGTATCTGGGTATTTCGTAACAGGGTCAGAGTAGCTGGGTCTTTCAGTAACAGGATCAGAGTAGCTGGGTCTGTCAGTAACAGGGTCAGAGTAACTGGGTGTGTCAGTAACAGGGTCAGAGTAGCTGGGTCTGTCAGTAACAGGGTCAGAGTAGCTGGGTATTTCAGTAACAGGTCAGAGTAGCTGGGTCTGTCAGTAACAGGGTCAGAGTAGCTGGGTATTTCAGTAACAGGGTCAGAGTAGCTGGGTATTTCAGTAACAGGGTCAGAGTAGCTGGGTCTTTCAGTAACAGGGTCAGAGTAGCTGGGTCTGTCAGTAACAGGGTCAGAGTAGCTGGTTCTTTCAGTAACAGGGTCAGAGTAGCTGGGTCTTTTCAGTAACAGGGTCAGAGTAGCTGGGTCTTTCAGTAACAGGGTCATAGTAGCTGGGTCTTTCAGTAAGACCCATCTTGAGACAGAGACCCATCTTGAGACAGAGACCTATCCTGAGATAGAGACCTATCCTGAGACAGAGACCTATCCTGAGACAGAGACCTATCTTGAGACAGAGACCTATCCTGAGACAGAGACCTATCTTGAGACAGAGACCCATCTTGAGACAGAGACCCATCTTGAGACAGAGACCTATATTGAGACAGAGACCTATCTTGAGACAGAGACCCATCTTGAGACAGAGACCCATCTTGAGACAGAGACCTATCCTGAGACAGAGACCTATCCTGAGACAGAGACCTATCTTGAGCAGAGACCCATCTTGAGACAGAGACCTATCCTGAGACAGAGACCTATCTTGAGACAGAGGCCTAAGGTTGGCCTATATAACTGCAACCTGCCAGTATTAATGTTTGATTTATCAAATGATGAACATCCAGTAATCATAACATTTAAATCCTCACCATGATCTGTATGAGCTAATTGAGGCATCCCAAAATTATTTATCCACCACACATCTAGGCCTCACCAATGTTGGACACCCTGAATTATTGAATGCAGCAAGAAATTACAATCAGAAACTACAATAACCATGGTGCTCTGGAGAGGATGTGATGGTACATTCAAGTCAATTATAGTTTAAGAGCTATGCCATTTGTAGTTCTTTATCTTTGTGGATGTAGTTCTGTATCTAACGATCTCTTTTCTTCAGGATTAGTGGGAAAACAAATAGGACATAGACAGAGATATGATGCACTCAGTGAGAACATGTGACATCATCAGGAGAATAGCAGCACCATGGGTGAACAACTACTTATAACTTGGATGTACTCTCTTCCTCAGGCCAAATGGTAGACAGACAAACAGACAAACAGAGAGACAGACATCACCATGGCAACTGCAACAGGATGTCAGTGTGGGTTTCCTGTGTACTGAGTGTGTCTTCTCAGCCAATCAGTGACTAGCTCTTATATGAGTACTGTAATGCCAACATCATAATATCAGACTAACCAACATTAGTAGTGGTCAATGTATGTATATGTGTACATGAGTGCACATATATGTGGATATATTGGAGTGTGTCCATATAATTGTATATCATGTATAGTCCTATGTCTGTGGTTGTGGTTTACTCAGCTAGTGCTGCTGCTCTGTAGGGGAGGGGTTAAGGGGGGCTGGGTTTCAGGTCTGAGGAAAGAGCAGTGAGCTGGGTCTGTCAGTAACAGGGTCAGAGTAGCTGGGTCTGTCAGTAACAGGGTCAGAGTAGCTGGGTCTTTCAGTAACAGGGTCAGAGTAGCTGGGTCTGTCAGTAACAGGGTCAGACTAGCTGGGTCTTTCAGTAACAGGGTCAGAGTAGCTGGGTCTTTCAGTAACAGGGTCAGAGTAGCTGGGTCTGTCAGTAACAGGTCAGAGTAGCTGGGTCTTTCAGTAACAGGGTCAGAGTAGCTGGGTCTTTCAGTAACAGGGTCAGAGTAGCTGGGTCTGTCAGTAACAGGGTCAGAGTAGCTGGGTCTTTCAGTAACAGGGTCAGAGTAGCTGGGTCTGTCAGTAACAGGGTCAGAGTAGCTGGGTCTTTCAGTAACAGGGTCAGAGTAGCTGGGTCTCTGATGCAGATATCAGTTAGTATGACAGGTACACACAACCATAAAGGATACAAGAACAACTACTGCCCTGCACTCTCATGTTAACAGTTCACACCTCTTGACTTGAACTAGTCCATCTCAAGGTCTGATGGGTAATGTTAGACTCAGGATGTGGAACACATCCAGACTGAGATGGACCCACACCACATGAGGAAGTCACACCTCATGACTTGAGTCTTAGAGGTGTTGATACAGCTGAATGACTTTGTTGTTTCAGTCAAAGTAACATCATAAAGTATCTATCTGTTATCTGGTCCCTCATACAGCCTGTTAATACTACACTTGATAGCATGCATACCTGGAGAAATATTACATATTATTAGATAATAATAGTGTCATACAAACACGCAAGCATGCATGCACTCGCTCACACACACACTTATGAGAAGGTATAGAGTGGCTGGCCAAGCAGTTGACACATCACGTGTCAAGTAGATGGAAACATTGTGGTTTCTACAGACCTGAAAACTACCCCACAGACATGAAGCATAGGCCCCATTAACCCATCAGACCTCAGGCCCGCTTAACACACAAAAAAGGACTAGGCATGCATATGCAATCATATGCACACACACTCACATAACCTCAGTCCTCCCTCAGACCTGAAACCCAGCACCCCTTAACCCCTCAGTCCTCCCCTCAGACCTGAAACCCAGGCCCCCTTAACCCCCTCAGTCCTCCCCTCAGACCTGAAACCCAGGCCCCCCTTAACCCCTCAGTCCTCCCCTCAGACCTGAAACCAAGGCCCCCTTAACCCCTCAGTCCTCCCCTCAGACCTGAAACCCAGGCCCCCTTAACCCCTCAGTCCTCCCCTCAGACCTGAAACCCAGGCCCCCGTAACACCTCAGTCCTCCCCTCAGACCTGAAACCGAGGCCCCCCTTAACCCCTCAGTCCTCCCCTCAGACCTGAAAACCAGGCCCCCCTTAACCCCTCAGTCCTCCCCTCAGACCTGAAACCCAGGCCCCCCTTAACCCCTCAGTCCTCCCCCTCAGACCTGAAACCCAGGCCCCCTTAACCCCTCAGTCCTCCCCTCAGACCTGAAACCCAGGCCCCCTTAACCCCTCAGTCCTCCCCTCAAACCTGAAACCCAGGCCCCCCCTTAACCCCCTCAGTCCTCCCCTCAGACCTGAAACCCAGGCCCCCTTAACCCCTCAGTCCTCCCCTCAGACCTGAAACCCAGGCCCCCCTTTACCCCTCAGTCCTCCCCTCAGACCTGAAACCCAGGCCCCCCTTTAACCCCTCAGTCCTCCCCCTCAGACCTGAAACCCAGGCCCCCCTTTAACCCCTCAGTCCTCCCCTCAGACCTGAAACCCACGCCCCCTTAACCCCTCAGTCCTCCCCCTCAGACCTGAAACCCACGCCCCCTTAACCCCTCAGTCCTCCCCTCAGACCTGAAACCCAGGCCCCCTTAACCCCTCAGTCCTCCCCTCAGATCTGAAACCCAGGCCCCCACTTAACCCCTCAGTCCTCCCCTCAGACCTGAAACCCAGGCCCCCTTAACCCCTCAGTCCTCCCCTCAGACCTGAAACCCAGGCCCCCTTAACCCCTCAGTCCTCCCCTCAGACCTGAAACCCAGCCCCCCTTAACCCCTCCCCTACAGAGCAGCAGCACTAGCTGAGTAAACCACAACCACAGACATAGGACTATACATGATATACAATCATATGGACACTCTCCCATATACCCACATATATGTGCACTCATGTAAACAGATACATACATTAACCACTACTAATGTTGGTAAGTCTGATATTATGATGTTGGCATTACAGTACTCATATAAGAGCTAGTCACTGATTGGCTGAAAAAGACACACTCAGTACACAGGAAACCCACACTGACTTCCTGTTGTTCAGAGTAGCTGGGTCTTTCAGTAACAGGGTCAGAGTAGCTGAGTCTGTCAGTAACAGGGTCAGAGTAGCTGGGTCTGTCAGTAACAGGGTCAGAGTAGCTGGGTCTTTCATTAGTCATCTGTGTGTCCGAGTTTAAAGAGACCTCTCTGACTGTCAGGTTACCTGAACTAGTTCATAGATCAGGGGCAGGATTTGATTTATATCTTTAACTGTATTATAAATGAAGGTTCCATGTTCAATCAGTCAAACATGAGGTCAAACATGAGGTCAAACATGAGGTCAGACATGAAGTCAAACATGAGGTCAAACATGAGGTCAAACATGAGGTCAAACATGAGGTCAAACATGAGGTCTAACATGAGGTCAAACATGAGGTCTAACATGAGGTCAAACATGAGGTCAAACATGAGGTCAAACATGAGGTAAACATGAGGTCTAACATGAGGTCAAACATGAGGTCAAACATGAGGTCTAACATGAGGTCAAACATGAGGTCTAACATGAGGTCTAACATGAGGTCAAACATGAGGTCAGACATGAGGTCAAACATGAGGTCAAATATGAGGTCAAACATGAGGTCAAACATGAGGTCAAACATGAGGTCTAACATGAGGTCAAACATGAGGTCTAACATGAGGTCTAACATGAGGTCAAACATGAGGTCAAACATGAGGTCAAACATGAGGTCAAACATGAGGTCAAACATGAGGTCAGACATGAGGTCTAACATGAGGTCAAACATGAGGTCTAACATGAGGTCAAACATGAGGTCAAACATGAGGTCTAACATGAGGTCAAACATGAGGTCTAACATGAGGTCAAACATGAGGTCAAACATGAGGTCAAACATGAGGTAAACATGAGGTCTAACATGAGGTCAAACATGAGGTCAAACATGAGGTCTAACATGAGGTCAAACATGAGGTCTAACATGAGGTCTAACATGAGGTCAAACATGAGGTCAGACATGAGGTCAAACATGAGGTCAAATATGAGGTCAAACATGAGGTCAAACATGAGGTCAAACATGAGGTCTAACATGAGGTCAAACATGAGGTCTAACATGAGGTCTAACATGAGGTCAAACATGAGGTCAAACATGAGGTCTAACATGAGGTCAAACATTAGTCCTAGTACCTGACTACAAGTATAAAGTCCTATAGACCTACTTTAAGCCTCTGTATAAATTTATTTTCTTCAAGGTTTAAAGGTCAACTCAGTCATCAAAATGTGTGTTTGTTTCTTCATAGAGTGTCTATAGGTCTCTTAAGGTGTTGCTATCTAAGGTGAACACCTCAAAGCTGAATATTTTCCATTGACGTCATGTTGGTGTGAAGCCTGTTTACCTCGATTGTAGACCCTACTTTTCATGTCACACAACATCGGTTTCCGAGAAAAGGACCACAAGCTGAAAACTTTCCACTCGATCGAACCAATCGCTGCTCGTATGTCCTTTCATGGTAAAGTACATCTAGTCATGAACACGGAAATACGCAGCAAAGACCTTGTTATTCAAAGACCCAGCTACTCTCTGACAGTCACCATCAGACCATCAGACCACCAGATGGACAGGCGTGTGTTGCTCTGATTGCATTCTTATGTGAGTAACTTGTTTTACTGGGCCTTATAGCTGGATGATAGCTGATTTCTTGATGTGGTTTTATAGTTGACTAGATTTGTTATCTTATTATTGTGATATTGTGATCACTGTGGTAAAGACATGAGGTTCATCTTTCCATGTGGAGAAGTTTATGATATCAAAGTGACATTCTGTGATTCATCCTAACACTGTTCCTCTGCTACCTGTAGGTGCTGTTTCCTCCAGTCAGTTCATCCTAACACTGTTCCTCTGCTACCTGTAGGTGCTGTTTCCTCCAGTCAGTTCATCCTAACACTGTTCCTCTGCTACCTGTAGGTGCTGTTTCCTCCAGTCAGTTCATCCTAACACTGTTCCTCTGCTACCTGTAGGTGCTGTTTCCTCCAGTCAGTTCATCCTAACACTGTTCCTCTGCTACCTGTAGGTGCTGTTTCCTCCAGTCAGTTCATCCTAACACTGTTCCTCTGCTACCTGTAGGTGCTGTTTCCTCCAGTCAGTTCATCCTAACACTGTTCCTCTGCTACCTGTAGGTGCTGTTTCCTCCAGTCAGTTCATCCTAACACTGTTCCTCTGCTACCTGTAGGTGCTGTTTCCTCCAGTCAGTTCATCCTAACACTGTTCCTCTGCTACCTGTAGGTGCTGTTTCCTCCAGTCAGTTCATCCTAACACTGTTCCTCTGCTACCTGTAGGTGCTGTTTCCTCCAGTCAGTTCATCCTAACACTGTTCCTCTGCTACCTGTAGGGTGCTGTTTCCTCCAGTCAGTTCATCCTAACACTGTTCCTCTGCTACCTGTAGGTGCTGTTTCCTCCAGTCAGTTCATCCTAACACTGTTCCTCTGCTACCTGTAGGTGCTGTTTCCTCCAGTCAGTTCATCCCTAACACTGTTCCTCTGCTACCTGTAGGTGCTGTTTCCTCCAGTCAGGATGGGATCTCTGCAGCAGAGGTGGAGCTGAGAGTCAGACCAGGAGACAACATCACTCTCTATAGTGACTGTAGACCAACATTTGGAATGTACACTGTTTGGTTCAGGAACTGCTCTCATGAGCACCAGCCTCCTCTAGTTGTTACATATTATAACCGTTTGTCATCTCATTTCCTAAATCCTCTCCCTCGGTATACGATGTTATGGAACCCCTCTAACAACTTCTACGATCTACTGATTGAGAACATCACTGGATCTGACCTGGGACTCTACTACTGTGGGACTATGGAGTACAAGGTGGAGGATGAAGGGAAAGGAGGTATTAAACAGAAAGAGGTCTATCACTATGGAAACATCACCACTAGGATTTCACTTGGTAAGAACAATTATTATTCTATATATAGATCTTCTGGCTGTATCTTTAGTATTATTAATATTGGGGGTCTATCACTATGGACATGTCATGAGAAGGCTTTCATTTGGTAAGAACAATGTATTATTCTATCTTCATTTAATGGCTGTATATTTGGTTTTGGTAAAGCATGTCTGGTTTCCTTGAATGAGAGGAGAATGAGGTCTATGATCATTGTTCTCCATTTATACCTGTGTTTTGTCCAGACGTCAGTCCTCCTGAGTCCCCCTCCTCCTCTCCTGATGTAGACTGTGGACTGTGTTGGATGTTGCTGTTCAGTCTGTGTCCTGTGTCTGCTCTCCTCTCCTCCCTCCTCTCCTCTTCCTGTGTCTACTACTTCTGCAGAACAACAGGTACACTCACTCTCTCACGCTCTATGTCAGGATTCAACTTTTCACTCATTCATTTTTTAAGTCATTATTTAAGCCACCCCGTCTTGCTGTAAGTAATCAAGAAGCCGCCCCCAGGGGAGACAAGGGGTTTAGCCTGAACTCTGTTCAACCCCGGTTCACCCTGGATTTGCCTACGGGGAGCCACAGGGTCACAGTCTGGTTTCAGTCCCTGATAAGATAAGACAACTGTAGAATCTGACCCGAACACAGGTCAGATGCCCATTTCACACACACACACACGAACCCAGTGAGAGGAACCAATTCAGTTCTCGCACAGCAACAGCGATCTACCAATCTAAAACCCATATCAATGTAAAAATCCACATCACCAATCAACCATCAATCAATCAATCAAATATTATTTCAAATTCTCTGGTAAACTAATGTAGACCAGGTTAAATAGACAGTTCAATATCAGATGTGTTCTTTACTTGTTGTTTTAATGGTGATAACTCTTCCTCTGCAGCTGCAGCTGAGACTCAGGTTCCTCTGAACAGGACTACCACCAGGGGAAGTGACAGCAGAGAGAAGGTGTAGTCAGTATGGGTGTTGTAGTTCTTTGACTTGTGGCCATCTCTATTTGTAGTCCATGTTATTTGTAACCCAGTACTCTTCAAAGCAGTGGCAAGTATAGTAATTAAAAACTAAAGGAATTAGCAGTAAAACATAATAATATGATGAATTACATGAAATAATCATAATGTATGATTATATATTAGTAACATTAACAGTTTAATTGTAATGTCTCTTTCTCTCTTCTGTCTGTCTGTCTGTCTGTCTGTCTGTCTGTCTGTCTGTCTGTCTGTCTGTCTGTCTGTCTGTCTGTCTGTCTCTCTGTCTCTGTCTCTGTCTCTGTCTCTCTGTCTCTGTCTCTGTCTCTGTCTCTCTGTCTCTCTGTCTCTCTGTCTCTCTGTCTCTCTCTCTCTCTCTCTGTCTCTCTCTCTCTCTCTCTCTCTCTCTCTCTCTCTCTCTCTCTCTCTCTCTCTCTCTCTCTCTCTCTCTCTCTCTCTCTCTCTCTCTCTCTCTCTCTCTCTCTCTCAGGAGGAAGGAGATCTGTGTTATGCCTCGTTGGATATCCGTCAGGGACAGAGGAGACCGAAGAAGAAGAGAGTCCAGAACTCTGACTTCAGTACCTACACAGCCATCAATACCAGCAGAGTGTGAGACCTATACCAGCCATCAATACCAGCAGAGTGAGACCTATACCATCCATCAATACCAGCAGGGTGTTAGACTTGAACCATTATAGACTTAACTGGGAGGACAATAACTTTTATGTTATTACCAGTTATTTTACTTTTTATGGAATCATTTTAACTTCCAATATCTTTCTCTCTCTCTCTCAACGTATGTCAATGAGTTTAGAGTCATTTTATTATGGTTGAGTATTATTTTTTGCCTTTATAATTATTAAAATTGATGTTTTTAAGCTTGCATTAATTTGACTGTAGAACGCACCTGCATTGAATCTATCAGAGTAAAATAATATTTTCAAAACTTCAGGAAATATGGTCATATATATTTTTGTAAAGGGAACTGATATGTTTTAAATGTACCTTGAATAAATATTGATTTAGTTTAATTTGATTTACTGATTTTACTTTCATTGCCGTAAGCATTTAGAATTGATTATTAAATTAGGTGTGGTGAATTATGAAGACACTGCTTGTATCAAAAACAGATAAAGTGACAGCGCTACTTGCAAGACAGATGATCCAAGACTGACGCAGTCTACCCCTATGGAACGTTTTGGTTTTTAAAATGTGCACCCCTTGGGGTCCGCAGGACCAAGTTTGGGAAATTCTGCCCTATGGTCTCCTCAATGTTAAAGTCATACCATTCTGTTTGGAAAGGCTCCAGCAACCTTTCAGAGGTTTTTGTTTGAGGGTGTGGCTTAGTTTGAGCAGGTGTGGCTAACATATTAAGAGGGTTGGCTTAGAAGTGACAAGGATGTGACTCATAGGCTAAGAGGGTGTGGCTTAGATGCTAAGGGAGTGTGTCTTTAGAGGAAGACCAATGCTGAACAGAACCACAGCACAGTTTCTGTGGTTTCATACAAACACCTAGCCTATGGTTGAAGTTTACTCAAAGTAGCTCAGTAAAGCTTTAAAACACATTCTCAATAGAGTTACATAGAGAAGTCAGGTGAATTACACCACGGAACATTATCATCTCAGAAAAACATCATTTTATTTTGCAAATATAATTATTATTATAATTATGTATTTATGGTCTGAGTTGGGTCCTGGTGGTGGTCTCCAGAGCTCTGTTTCTGTTTCTCATTCCTGCTGCCTTCTGGGTCGGGAAAACACACGGTGGGTCAGGACATGGGGATATTCATATCAGTTTGTGTTAACTTAACTTCTCATCCAGTACAGTGATATAACAACAGTTTAACATGTTGTGTTGTTGTGTTAAAACCAGGAGTTGGTAAGGAGAAGAGGGAAGTCCAGAAAAGAGGCAGAGACCAGTCATTCTCCATGTCTGTAGTGAATTGAACTTCTCTTCTACGTGTCCAATGAGATCAGCATGAAACTGTTGTCATGTGATTTCATCACACCATCATCTGCTGATCTGTCTCATTCTTTCTCTATTACCCAGATGGGTTTTATTGCTTTTAATTTGGTGAATTTTTAGTAAGGGCTATTTAACACAGAAATTGTTTATCCTTTTAAAATTGCAGTTTTTATTTTTTATCTATTTTATTTTGTAAAGGTTTTTTACCATTTGAAAACGTCTACAAAATTATAGTTGTATTGTAATGGATTTGTAATTTTAGATTTAGCTACTTTTCATGTATGATTTGTATTTGTAGTGGTTATCTTCTGGAATGAAATGGCTATTTTCAGAGATTCTCCTGTTCTGTGGTATAATCAACCGGATTTCACTATGGAACTCTATTGAGAATGTGGTTTCACTGAAAGCTTTACAGAGCTACATTTAAGACACTTAAAATGTTGAGCCATAGGCCACGTCAGGGCTCTCCAACCCTGTTTGTGGAGAGCTACCCTCCTGTAGGTATTCGTTCCAACCCTGTTTGTGGAGAGCTACCCTCCTGTAGGTTTTCGCTCCAACCCCAGTTGTAACCAACAGGACGGTAGCTTTACAGGAACAAGGTTAAAGATTCCAGGGCTACGTGTTTGTATGAAACCACAGAAACTACTGTGGTTCTAATCAACAACGCTGTCTTCCTCTTAAGCCACACCCCATTAGCTCCTAAAACCACACCCCTTCGGTTCTAAGCCACACCACGTAACATTTAAATCACGCCCCTTAGCCTCCATGCTCTGGTTATGCATATCTGTCATCCTCTAAAGCCACACCCTCTTCGTCTCTAAGCCACACCCTCTTCACCTCTAAATCACAACTCTTCACATCTAAGCCACACCCTCAAATACCTCAAAGGTTTGCTGGAGAATTTGTCAAACCAAATAGCATGACCTTGTACTCAGAGACCTTAAGGGGAGACAAAGAAATGATGACATGAAATCAAATTAAACTGAATCAATATTTGCATTTACATTTATTCAGCTACATTAACACATATCAATACACTTACAAATGAAATACAATTAATTTTCACAACTACAATTACAAAACAACAACTATATCAAAAGCTATTTAACCATATTCCTTGAGCTTAAAAACATTTTCTAAATCAATTTCGTTATTCTTCTTAAAAGGCTACAAACAGAAGTTAAAAAAGAAATCACTAGTATGAAACGGTTTAAAACAAGTAAAACATACATTAAAATATTCCCCCCGAAATTAAGTAACTCTTAAAAATATCAAAACTGTCGTTGTCACACGTTCCCAGCTATATTGGTATAGGTCTCACACTCTGCTGGTATTGATGGTTGGTATAGGTCTCACACTCTGCTGGTATTGATGGAGGGTACAGGTCTCACACTCTGCTGGTATTGATGGATGGTATAGGTCTCACACTCTGCTGGTATTGATGGCTGGTATAGGTCTCACACTCTGCTGGTATTGATGGCTGGTATAGGTCTCACACTCTGCTGGTATTGATGGTTGGTATAGGTCTCACACTCTGCTGGTATTGATGGAGGGTACAGGTCTCACACTCTGCTGGTATTGATGGATGGTACAGGTCTCACACTCTGCTGGTATTGATGGAGGGTATAGGTCTCACACTCTGCTGGTATTGATGGCTGGTATAGGTCTCACACTCTGCTGGTATTGATGGATGGTATAGGTCTCACACTCTGCTGGTATTGATGGATGGTATAGGTCTCACCCTGCTGGTATTGATGGATGGTATAGGTCTCACACTCTGCTGGTATTGATGGCTGGTATAGATCTCACACTCTGCTGGTATTGATGGATGGTATAGGTCTCACACTCTGCTGGTATTGATGGATGGTATAGGTCTCACACTCTGCTGGTATTGATGGCTGGTATAGGTCTCACACTCTGCTGGTATTGATGGATGGTATAGGTCTCACACTCTGCTGGTATTGATGGCTGGTATAGGTCTCACACTCTGCTGGTATTGATGGATGGTATAGGTCTCACACTCTGCTGGTATTGATGGCTGGTATAGGTCTCTCACTCTGCTGGTATTGATGGCTGGTATAGGTCTCACACTCTGCTGGTATTGATGGCTGGTACAGGTCTCACACTCTGCTGGTATTGATGGATGGTATAGGTCTCACACTCTGCTGGTATTGATGGATTGTATAGGTCTCACACTCTGCTGGTATTGATGGATGGTATAGGTCTCACACTCTGCCGGTATTGATGGCTGGTATAGGTCTCACACTCTGCTGGTATTGATGGCTGGTATAGGTCTCACACTCTGCTGGTATTGATGGATGGTATAGGTCTCACACTCTGCTGGTATTGATGGCTGGTATAGGTCTCACACTCTGCTGGTATTGATGGCTGGTATAGGTCTCACACTCTGCTGGTATTGATGGCTGGTATAGGTCTCACACTCTGCTGGTATCGATGGATGGTATAGGTCTCACACTCTGCTGGTATCGATGGATGGTATAGGTCTCACACTCTGCTGGTATTGATGGATGGTATAGGTCTCACACTCTGCTGGTATTGATGGATGGTATAGGTCTCACACTCTGCTGGTATTGATGGATGGTATAGGTCTCACACTCTGCTGGTATTGATGGATGGTATAGGTCTCACACTCTGCTGGTATTGATGGCCGGTATAGGTCTCACACTCTGCTGGTATTGATGGCTGGTATAGGTCTCACAATCTGCTGATATTGATGGCTGGTATAGGTCTCACACTCTGCTGGTATTGATGTCTGGTATAGGTCTCACACTCTGCTGGTATTGATGGCTGGTATAGGTCTCACACTCTGCTGGTATTGATGGCTGGTATAGGTCTCACACTCTGCTGGTATCGATGGATGGTATAGGTCTCACACTCTGCTGGTATCGATGGATGGTATAGGTCTCACACTCTGCTGGTATTGATGGATGGTATAGGTCTCACACTCTGCTGGTATTGATGGCTGGTATAGGTCTCTCAATCTGCTGGTATTGATGGATGGTATAGGACTCACTCTGCTGGTATTGATGGATGGTATAGGTCTCACTCTGCTGGTATTGATGGCTGGTATAGGTCTCACACTCTGCTGGTATTGATGGATGGTATAGGTCTCACTCTGCTGGTATTGATGGATGGTACAGGTCTCACTCTGCTGGTATTGATGGATGTATAGGTACTGAAGTCAGAGTGAGCGAGAGAGCAAAAGAAAGAGAGACAAGGAGAGCGAGAGAGTGAGATATTAAATTAATAATCTGTTAATATTAATTATATATGATCATACATTAGGATTATACATTATGTATTTTTACTTTTCTTCCTTCTGTTTTTAATGATCATATCTGACATTGAAAAAAGTATTTGAATAAGGCTGGGTTGTCAAACACATGGACTACAAATCAAGATGACTACCAAAAATAAAACTACAACACCCACCTTGACTGTAGTCTGCACACTGCTGTCACTTCCCCTGGTCGTAGTCCTGTTCAGAGGAACCTGAGTCTCAGTTGGAGCTGCAGAGGGAGAGTTCTCACCATTAAAACACCACGTTTGAGGTCAAACTAGGACACATCAGTTCAAAGTAAATAGATGTTTACATATTGTGGTCAAGATGCTTTTCAAAGGAAGGTTAAAAACATAGCTAATTATTTGAATAATAAGAAAGGTTGATTAGGAATACCCAGACTTAAAAAATGAATGAGTGACTAAGTGACTCCTGACAGAGAGTGAGAGAGTGAGTTTACCTGTTGTTCTGCAGAAGTAGTAGACACAGGAAGAGGAGAGGAGAGCAGACACAGGACACAGACTGAACAGCAACATCCAACACAGTCCACAGTCTACATCAGGAGAGGAGGAGGGGGACTCAGGAGGACTGACGTCTGGACAAAACATTAAACACAAACAGAACTACTCTCTTAGAGTGAGATGTCAATTATCTACTGCTGATTGGATGTTTACAGATGATCTTGAGGCAATGTTTTATGACCCTAGATCAGCCTCGGATGATTGATTCAAAATAACATTTAATGGAAACCAGACACACCAATACTAACACAATATGAATAATACTAAAGATACAGCCAGAAGATCAATATATAGAATAATAATAGTTCTTACCAAGTGAAATCCTAGTGGTGATGTTTCCATAGTGGTACAACTCTTTCTGTTTAATTAGTTTTTCATCCACCACGTTAGTCTCCTTAGTCCCACAGTAGTAGAGTCCCAGGTCAGATCCAGTGATGTTCTCAATCAGTAGATCATAGGAGTTGTTAGAGGGGTTCCACACCAGATTATATCCAGGAAAAGGGTTATGCCAAATCGTAGTTGAAATAACAAGAGGTGGCTGGTACTTGTGAGAACAGTTCCTATACCACATAATGAATACTCCATTAGTTATGTTGCAGTCACAGTAGAGAGTGATGTTGTCTCCTGGTCTGACTCTCAGCTCCACCTCTGCTGCAGAGATCCCATCCTGACTGGAGGAAACAGCACCTACAGGTAGCAGAGGAACAGTGTTAGGATGAACTGACTGGAGGAAACAGCACCTACAGGTAGCAGAGGAACAGTGTTAGGATGAACTGACTGGAGGAAACAGCACCTACAGGTAGCAGAGGAACAGTGTTAGGATGAACTGACTGGAGGAAACAGCACCTACAGGTAGCAGAGGAACAGTGTTAGGATGAACTGACTGGAGGAAACAGCACCTACAGGTAGCAGAGGAACAGTGTTAGGATGAACTGACTGGAGGAAACACCTACAGGAAGCAGAAATACTGAATATAATTTTGATATCATAAACATCTGTACAGGCAAATATGTACTAGATGTTATTCACCACAGTCACCACAATATCACAATATTAAGACAACAAATCTAGTCAACTATAAAACAGACGAGCAACAAAAAGAAATCAGCTGAATCACAGAATGTCACTTTGATATCATAAACTTCTCCACATGGAAAGATGAACCTCATGTCTTTACCACAGTGATCACAATATCAGAATAATAAGATAACAAATCTAGTCAACTATAAAACCACATCAAGAAATCAGCTATCATCCAGCTATAAGGCCCAGTAAAACAAGTTACTCACATAAGAATGCAATCAGAGCAACACACAGCCTGTCCATCTGGTGGTCTGATGGTCTGATGGTGACTGTCAGAGAGTAGCTGGGTCTTTGAGTAACAAGGTCTTTGCTGCGTATTTCCGTGTTCATGATTTGACATACTTTACCATGAAAGGGCATACGAGCAGCGATTGGTTCGATCGAGTGGAAAGTTTTCAGCTTGTGGTCCTTTTCTCTGAAACCCATGTTGTGACATGAAGAGGAGGGTCTAGCATCGAGGTAAACAGGTTTCAAAGTAACGTGACGTCACTGGAAAATATTCAGCTTTGAGGTGGTCACTGTAGACAGCAACACCTAACTAGCAGCACCTTGTCAAGTCAACCTTCTGCAACATCATCAAATACAACATGAAGAACCAAACACTCATTCTGGTGTCTATTTTGACCCCCTAAGAAAAGACTGTTGAGACAGAGACCTATCTTGAGACAGAGGTCTTATGACAGAGACCTATCTTGAGACAGAGACCTATCCTGAGACAGAGACCTATCCTGAGACAGAGACCTATCCTGAGACAGAGACCTATCTTGAGACAGAGACCTATCTTGAGACAGAGACCTATCTTGAGACAGAGGCCTAAGGTTGGCCTATATAACTGCAACCTGCCAGTATTAATGTTTGATTGATCAAATGATGAACATCCAGTAATCATAACATTTAAATCCTCACCATGATCTGTATGAGCTAATTGAGGCATCCCAAAAATGTATTATTTATCCACCACACATCTAGGCCTCACCAATGTTGGACACCCTGAATTGAATGCAGCAAGAAATTACAATCAGAAACTACAATAACCATGATGCTCTGGAGAGGATGTGATGGTACATTCAAGTCAATTATAGTTTAAGAGCTATGCCATTTGTAGTTCTTTATCTTTGTGGATGTAGTTCTGTATCTAACGATCTCTTTTCTTCAGGATTAGTGGGAAAACAAATAGGACATAGACAGAGATATGATGCACTCAGTGAGAACATGTGTGACATCATCAGGAGAATAGCAGCACCATGGGTGAACAACTACTTATAACTTGGATGTACTCTCTTCCTCAGGCCAAATGGTAGACAGACAAACAGACAAACAGAGAGACAGACATCACCATGGCAACTGCAACAGGATGTCAGTGTGGGTTTCCTGTGTACTGAGTGTGTCTTCTCAGCCAATCAGTGACTAGCTCTTATATGAGTACTTTAACGCCAACGTCATAATATCAGACTTACCAACATTAGTAGTGGTCAATGTATGTATATGTTTACATGAGTGCACATATATGTGGGTATATGGGAGAGTGTCCATCTGATTGTATATCATGTATAGTCCTATGTCTGTGGTTGTGGTTTACTCAGCTAGTAATGCTGCTCTGTAGGGGAGGGGTTAAGGGGGGCTGGGTTTCAGGTCTGAGGGGAGGACTGAGGGGTTAAGGGGGGCCTGGGTTTCAGGTCTGAGGGGAGGACTGAGGGGTTAAGGGGGGGCTGGGTTTCAGGTCTGAGGAAAGAGCAGTGAGCTGGGTCTGTCAGTAACAGGGTCAGAGTAGCTGGGTCTGTCAGTAACAGGGTCAGAGTAGCTGGGTCTGTCAGTAACAGGGTCAGAGTAGCTGGGTCTTTCAGTAACAGGGTCAGAGTAGCTGGGTCTTTCAGTAACAGGGTCAGAGTAGCTGGGTCTTTCAGTAACAGGGTCAGAGTAGCTGGGTCTGTCAGTAACAGGGTCAGAGTAGCTGGGTCTGTCAGTAACAGGGTCAGAGTAGCTGGGTCTGTCAGTAACAGGGTCAGAGTATCTGGGTCTTTCAGTAACAGGGTCAGAGTAGCTGGGTCTCTGATGCAGATATCAGTTAGTATGACAGGTACACACAACCATAAAGGATACAAGCACAACTACTGCCCTGCACTCTCATGTTAACAGTTCACACCTCTTGACTTGAACTAGTCCATATCAAGGTCTGATGGGTAATGTTAGACTCCAGATGTGGAACACATCCAGACTGAGATGGACCCACACCACATGAGGAAGTCACACCTCATGACTTGAGTCTTAGAGGTGTTGATGCAGCTGAATGACTTTGTTGTTTCAGTCAAAGTAACATCATAAAGTATCTATCTGTTATCTGGTCCCTCATACAACCTCTTAATACTACACTTGATACCATGCATACCTGGAGAAATATTACATATTATTACATAATAATAGTGTCACATAGTATTTTGCACACGCATGCATGTATGCATGCATGCACGCTCACACACAGACACACACACACACACACACACACACACACACACACACACACACACACACACACACACACAGCTACTCTGACCCTGTTACTGACAGACCCAGCTCACTGCTCTTTCCTCAGACCTGAAACCCAGCCCCCCCTTAACCCCTCAGTCCTCCCCTCAGACCTGAAACCCAGGCCCCCCTTAACCCCTCAGTCCTCCCCTCAGACCTGAAACCCAGGCCCCCCTTAACCCCTCCCCTACAGAGCAGCAGCACTAGCTGAGTAAACCACAACCACAGACATAGGACTATACATGATATACAATCAGATGGACACTCTCCCATATACCCACATATATGTGCACTCATGTAAACATATACATACATTGACCACTACTAATGTTGGTAAGTCTGATATTATGACGTTGGCGTTAAAGTACTCATATAAGAGCTAGTCACTGATTGGCTGAGAAGACACACTCAGTACACAGGAAACCCACACTGACATCCTGTTGCAGTTGCCATGGTGATGTCTGTCTCTCTGTTTGTCTGTTTGTCTGTCTACCATTTGGCCTGAGGAAGAGAGTACATCCAAGTTATAAGTAGTTGTTCACCCATGGTGCTGCTATTCTCCTGATGATGTCACACATGTTCTCACTGAGTGCATCATATCTCTGTCTATGTCCTATTTGTTTTCCCACTAATCCTGAAGAAAAAGAGATCGTTAGATACAGAACTACATCCACAAAGATAAAGAACTACAAATGGCATAGCTCTTAAACTATAATTGACTTGAATGTACCATCACATCCTCTCCAGAGCATCATGGTTATTGTAGTTTCTGATTGTAATTTCTTGCTGCATTCAATTCAGGGTGTCCAACATTGGTGAGGCCTAGATGTGTGGTGGATAAATAATAATTTTGGGATGCCTCAATTAGCTCATACAGATCATGGTGAGGATTTAAATGTTATGATTACTGGATGTTCATCATTTGATCAATCAAACATTAATACTGGCAGGTTGCAGTTATATAGGCCAACCTTAGGCCTCTGTCTCAAGATAGGTCTCTGTCTCAAGATAGGTCTCTGTCTCAAGATAGGTCTCTGTCTCAGGATAGGTCTCTGTCTCAGGATAGGTCTCTGTCTCAGGATAGGTCTCTGTCTCAAGATAGGTCTCTGTCTCAGGATAGGTCTCTGTCTCAGGATAGGTCTCTGTCTCAGGATAGGTCTCTGTCTCAGGATAGGTCTCTGTCTCAAGATAGGTCTCTGTCATAAGACCTCTGTCTCAAGATAGGTCTCTGTCTCAACAGTCTTTTCTTAGGGGGTCAAAATAGACACCAGAATGAGTGTTTGGTTCTTCATGTTGTATTTGATGATGTTGCAGAAGGTTGACTTGACAAGGTGCTGCTAGTTAGGTGTTGCTGTCTACAGTGACCACCTCAAAGCTGAATATTTTCCAGTGACGTCACGTTACTTTGAAACCTGTTTACCTCGATGCTAGACCCTCCTCTTCATGTCACAACATGGGTTTCAGAGAAAAGGACCACAAGCTGAAAACTTTCCACTCGATCGAACCAATCGCTGCTCGTATGCCCTTCATGGTAAAGTATGTCAAATCATGAACACGGAAATACGCAGCAAAGACCTTGTTACTCAAAGACCCAGCTACTCTCTGACAGTCACCATCAGACCATCAGACCACCAGATGGACAGGCTGTGTGTTGCTCTGATTGCATTCTTATGTGAGTAACTTGTTTTACTGGGCCTTATAGCTGGATGATAGCTGATTTCTTGATGTGGTTTTATAGTTGACTAGATTTGGTATTTTATTATTCTGATATTGTGATCACTGTGGTAAAGACATGAGGTTCATCTTTCCATGTGGAGAAGTTTATGATATCAAAGTGACATTCTGTGATTCAGCTGATTTCTTTTTGTTGCTCGTCTGTTTTATAGTTGACTAGATTTGTTGTCTTATTATTGTGATATTGTGGTGACTGTGGTGAATAACATCTAGTACATATTTGCCTGTACAGATGTTTATGATATCAAAATTATATTCAGTATTTCTGCTTCCTGTAGGTGTTTCCTCCAGTCAGTTCATCCTAACACTGTTCCTCTGCTACCTGTAGGTGCTGTTTCCTCCAGTCAGTTCATCCTAACACTGTTCCTCTGCTACCTGTAGGTGCTGTTTCCTCCAGTCAGTTCATCCTAACACTGTTCCTCTGCTACCTGTAGGTGCTGTTTCCTCCAGTCAGTTCATCCTAACACTGTTCCTCTGCTACCTGTAGGTGCTGTTTCCTCCAGTCAGTTCATCCCTAACACTGTTCCTCTGCTACCTGTAGGTGCTGTTTCCTCCAGTCAGTTCATCCTAACACTGTTCCTCTGCTACCTGTAGGTGCTGTTTCCTCCAGTCAGTTCATCCTAACACTGTTCCTCTGCTACCTGTAGGTGCTGTTTCCTCCAGTCAGTTCATCCTAACACTGTTCCTCTGCTACCTGTAGGTGCTGTTTCCTCCAGTCAGTTCATCCTAACACTGTTCCTCTGCTACCTGTAGGTGCTGTTTCCTCCAGTCAGTTCATCCTAACACTGTTCCTCTGCTTCCTGTAGGTGCTGTTTCCTCCAGTCAGGATGGGATCTCTGCAGCAGAGGTGGAGCTGAGAGTCAGACCAGGAGACAACATCACTCTCTACTGTGACTGCAACATAACTAATGGAGTATTCATTATGTGGTATAGGAACTGTTCTCACAAGTACCAGCCACCTCTTGTTATTTCAACTACGATTTGGCATAACCCTTTTCCTGGATATAATCTGGTGTGGAACCCTCTAACAACTCCTATGATCTACTGATTGAGAACATCACTGGATCTGACCTGGGACTCTACTACTGTGGGACTAAGGAGACTAACGTGGTGATGAAAAACTAATTAAACAGAAAGAGTTGTACCACTATGGAAACATCACCACTAGGATTTCACTTGGTAAGAACTATTATTATTCTATATATTGATCTTCTGGCTGTATCTTTAGTATTATTCATATTGTGTTAGTATTGGTGTGTCTGGTTTCCATTAAATGTTATTTTGAATCAATCATCCGAGGCTGATCTAGGGTCATAAAACATTGCCTCAAGATCATCTGTAAACATCCAATCAGCAGTAGATAATTGACATCTCACTCTAAGAGAGTAGTTCTGTTTGTGTTTAATGTTTTGTCCAGACGTCAGTCCTCCTGAGTCCTCCTCCTCCCCTCCTCCTGAGTCCTCCTCCTCTCCTGATGTAGACTGTGGACTGTGTTGGATGTTGCTGTTCAGTCTGTGTCCTGTGTCTGCTCTCCTCTCCTCCCTCCTCTCCTCTTTCTGTGTCTACTCCTTCTGCAGAACAACAGGTAAACTAACTTCATTATTAATAGCATTATGTTTTCTTTTTTCTTTCACTATTTCATAGCATGCACTGACTCACTCATTCCTTTTGTCAATTTGATTGATTTAAATTCCATCTTACTAACTGTTGAAGTAAGGAACATCCTACATCCTAAACTTCAATTTTTGACAACATCAATAATATACAAAATTGATTATTTTACTTACAAAGTTAGTATACATTCACTCTCACGTAATCTGTTTTACTCTCCAACTCAATCAATCAATTAAATAATCAATCAATCAATAAACCAGCCATCAATCAATCAATCAATCAATCAATCAATCAATCAATCAAACCTTCTTTCAAATACTCTGGTAAACTAATGTAAACCATGTTAAATTGACAGCTCAATATCATATGTGTTGTTAACCTGTTGTTTTAATGGTGATAACTCTTCCTCTGCAGCTGCAACTGAGACTCAGGTTCCTCTGAACAGGACTACCACCAGGGGAAATGACAGCAGAGAGAAGGTATATTCAGAATGGGTGTTGTAGTTCTTTGACTGGTGGCCATCTCTATTTGTAGTCCATGTGATTTGTAACCCAGTACTATTCAAAGCATTGGCGAGTATACTCATTAAAAACTAAAGGAATAAGCAGTAAAACATAGTGACATGATGCATTTCATGAAATAATAATAATGTATGATTACATATCAATAACATTAACAGATTAATTGTAAAATCTCTCTCTCTCTCTCTCTCTCTCTCTCTCTCTCTCTCTCTCTCTCTCTCTCTCTCTCTCTCTCTCTCTCTCTCTCTCTCTCTCTCTCTCTCTCTCTCTCTCTCTCTCTCTCAGGAGGAAGGAGATCTGTGTTATGCCTCGTTGGATATCCGTCAGGGACAGAGGAGACCAAAGAAGAAGAAGAGAGTCCAGAACTCTGACTTCAGTACCTACACAGCCATCAATACCAGCAGAGTGTGAGACCTATACCAGCCATCAATACCAGCAGAGTGTGAGACCTATACCAGCAGAGTGGGACCTATACCATCCATCAATACCAGCAGAGTGTGAGACCTATACCAGCCATCAATACCAGCAGAGTGAGACCTATACCATCCATCGATACCAGCAGTGTGAGACCTATACCAGCCATCAATACCAGCAGAGTGGGACCTATACCATCCATCAATACCAGCAGAGTGTGAGACCTATACCAGCCATCAATACCAGCAGAGTGAGACCTATACCATCCATCGATACCAGCAGTGTGAGACCTATACCAGTCATCAATACCAGCAGAGTGGGACCTATATCAGCCATCAATACCAGCAGTGTGAGACCTATACCAGCCATCAATACCAGCAGAGTGGGACCTATATCAGCCATCAATACCAGCAGAGTGAGACCTATACCAGCCATCAATACCAGCAGAGTGAGGGACCTATACCAGCCATCAATACCAGCAGTGTGAGACCTATATCAGCCATCAATACCAGCAGTGTGAGACCTATACCAGCCATCAATACCAGCAGAGTGTGAGACCTATACCAGCCATCAATACCAGCAGAGTGAGACCTATACCATCCATCGATACCAGCAGTGTGAGACCTATACCAGCCATCAATACCAGCAGAGTGGGACCTATATCAGCCATCAATACCAGCAGTGTGAGACCTATATCAGCCATCAATACCAGCAGAGTAAGACCTATACCATCCATCAATACCAGCAGAGTGTGAGACCTATACCAGCCATCAATACCAGCAGTGTGAGACCTATACCAGCCATCAATACCAGCAGAGTGAGACCTATACCATCCATCGATACCAGCAGTGTGAGACCTATACCAGCCATCAATACCAGCAGAGTGGGACCTATACCATCCATCAATACCAGCAGAGTGTGAGACCTATACCAGCCATCAATACCAGCAGAGTGAGACCTATACCATCCATCGATACCAGCAGTGTGAGACCTATACCAGCCATCAATACCAGCAGAGTGGGACCTATATCAGCCATCAATACCAGCAGTGTGAGACCTATACCAGCCATCAATACCAGCAGAGTGGGACCTATATCAGCCATCAATACCAGCAGAGTGAGACCTATACCAGCCATCAATACCAGCAGAGTGAGGGACCTATACCAGCCATCAATACCAGCAGTGTGAGACCTATATCAGCCATCAATACCAGCAGTGTGAGACCTATACCAGCCATCAATACCAGCAGAGTGTGAGACCATACCAGCCATCAATACCAGCAGAGTGAGACCTATACCATCCATCGATACCAGCAGTGTGAGACCTATACCAGCCATCAATACCAGCAGAGTGGGACCTGATATCAGCCATCAATACCAGCAGTGTGAGACCTATATCAGCCATCAATACCAGCAGAGTAAGACCTATACCATCCATCAATACCAGCAGAGTGTGAGACCTATACCAGCCATCAATACCAGCAGAGTGAGACCTATACCATCCATCGATACCAGCAGTGTGAGACCTATACCAGCCATCAATACCAGCAGAGTGGGACCTATATCAGCCATCAATACCAGCAGTGTGAGACCTATACCAGCCATCAATACCAGCAGAGTGGGACCTATATCAGCCATCAATACCAGCAGAGTGAGACCTATACCAGCCTTCAATACCATCAGAGTGAGGGACCTATATCAGCCATCAATACCAGCAGTGTGAGACCTATATCAGCCATCAATACCAGCAGTGTGAGACCTATACCAGCCATCAATACCAGCAGAGTGTGAGACCTATACCAGCCATCAATACCAGCAGAGTGAGACCTATACCATCCATCGATACCAGCAGTGTGAGACCTATACCAGCCATCAATACCAGCAGAGTGGGACCTATTTCAGCCATCAATACCAGCAGTGTGAGACCTATATCAGCCATCAATACCAGCAGAGTAAGACCTATACCATCCATCAATACCAGCAGAGTGTGAGACCTATACCAGCCATCAATACCAGCAGAGTGAGACCTATACCGTCCATCGATACCAGCAGTGTGAGACCTATACAAGCCATCAATACCAGCAGAGTGGGACCTATATCAGCCATCAATACCAGCAGTGTGAGACCTATACCAGCCATCAATACCAGCAGAGTGGGACCTATATCAGCCATCAATACCAGCAGAGTGAGACCTATACCAGCCATCAATACCAGCAGAGTGAGGGACCTATACCAGCCATCAATACCAGCAGTGTGAGACCTATATCAGCCATCAATACCAGCAGTGTGAGACCTATACCAGCCATCAATACCAGCAGAGTGTGAGACCTATACCAGCCATCAATACCAGCAGAGTGAGACCTATACCATCCATCGATACCAGCAGTGTGAGACCTATACCAGCCATCAATACCAGCAGAGTGGGACCTATATCAGCCATCAATACCAGCAGTTTGAGACCTATACCAGCCATCAATACCAGCAGAGTGTGAGACCTATACCAGCCATCAATACCAGCAGAGTGAGACCTATACCATCCATCGATATCAGCAGAGTGAGACCTATACCATCCATCAATACCAGCAGAGTGAGACCTATACCATCCATCAATACCAGCAGAGTGTGAGACCTATACCATCCATCAATACCAGCAGAGTGAGACCTATACCATCCATCAATACCAGCAGAGTGTGAGACCTATACCATCCATCAATACCAGCAGATTGAGACCAATACCAGCCATCAATACCAGCAGAGTGAGACCTATACCAGCCATCAATACCAGCGGTGTGAGACCTATACCATCCATCAATACCAGCAGAGTGTGAGACCTATACCAGCCATCAATACCAGCAGAGAGTGAGACCTATACCAGCCATCAATACCAGCAGAGTGTGAGACCTATACCAGCCATCAATACCAGCAGAGTGTGCCCTATACCATCCATCAATACCAGCAGAGTGAGACCTATACCAGCCATCAATACCAGCAGAGTGTGAGACCTATACCAGCCATCAATACCAGCAGCTGGGAGGAAAAACAACAGTTTTTATATTTTTACGAGTTACTTAATATTTGGGGGGATATTTGTTTAACCTTTTAAAATCATTTTCATACAACTTTTGCCTGTAGCCTTTTAATAATAATAACAATAGTGATTTAGAAAATGTTTTTAAGTCAGGGAATATGGTTTATTAACTCTTGATATAGTTGCAATTTGTAATTGTAGTTGTGAAAGTTCATTGTATTTCATTTTTTAAGTGTATTGATGTGTTAATGTAGCTAAATAAATATTGATTCCGTTTAATTAGATTGTATTTCATTATTTACTAAGCTAACATATGGAATTGTTTTAAGATGGTCATACCATGGATAATTTAGCTATTTGATTTAGAATTTTAGGACCCCTTTAGGTATAAAAATATATATATATTTTAAAAAAAATTGTTAAATATTTAATTTGGCCTTGACTACTATAGCCCATAGAAACACATTGAATAACACATTCATAAATGGCAAAAAAGACTGTCACAAAATAAATCATAAGTTTGAAGTGTCTGAAAGCTCAGGGAATATTTTAGTTTTGTGGGACATATTTAAGCTCTTATTTTTGTTGTCACCAAACTACCTCCATACTTCCATTTGTTTGTATGGGTTACCTTCAGACGAGCCCTGTGGCACTTTAGGGGGTTGTACACCGAAACGGAGAACACCATCGTATTTGTGAGTCTCCCCTTTCCACAGTGGGGTCACTTTAGTTTCTCGGACAAACCGTTCGGACGCTACAGACGTTTTGGGGAGCAGTCCGACAAAAACCGCTGTAGCTCGGCCACATTGCACCTCGGATGCGGAAGACAGGATATTGAGACGTAGGCTATGCAAAAATCTCGGATTTTGATGCAGATTTTTTTATTACATTACTCAAACGTTTAAGGATTAACCTAGTTCCTGGAAAGCTACCGTTCTGTTGGTTTTCAATCCAACTCTAATTTAGCACACCTGATTCTAATAATCAGGTGGTTGATAAACTGAATCAGGTTAGTTACAACTGGGGTTGGAGCGAAAACCTACAGGAGAGTAGATCTCCACGAACTGGGTTGGATAGCCCTGACCTAGCCTATGGTTGAACATTTTAAGTGTCTTAAATGTATTGTAGCTCAGTAAAGCTTTCAGTGAAACCACATGCTCAATAGAGTTACATAGCGAAATAAGGTTAATTATACCACAGAACAGCAGTCTCTGAAAAAACATCACTTTCATTTGAGGAAATTAGATCATGCTGATCTCATTGGACACGTAGAAGAGAAGTTAAATTCAGAATGACTGGCCTTTGCTTCTTTTCTGGACTTCCCTCTTCTCCTTACCACCTCCTGGTTTTAACACAACAACAACAACAACACAACATGTTAAACTGTTGTCACATCACAGTACTGGATGAAAAGTTATGTTAACACAAATGTCACACCCTGATCTGTTCAATCAATCAAATTAATTTATGAAGCCCTTTTTACCTCAGCAGATGTCACAAAGTGCTATACAGAAACCCAGCCTAAAACCCCAAGCAGTAAGCAATACAGATGTAGAAGCACGGTGGCTAGGAAAAACTCCCTAGAAAGGCTGAAACCTAGGAAAAAACCTAGAGAGGAACCATGTTCTGAGGGGGGGCCAGTCCCCTTCTGGCTGTGGAGATTATAACAGTACATGGTCATTAAGGCCTGATTTTTCTCCAAGATGTTCAAACGTTCATAGATGACCAGCAGGGTCAAATAATAATCACAGCGGTTGTAGAGGTTGCAACAGGTCAGTACATCAGGAGTAAATGTCACTTGGCTTTTCATAGCCGGGCATTTAGAGGTTGAAATAGCAGGTGCGGTAGAGCGAGCGAGTTGAAAACAGCAGGTCTGGGACAAGGTAGCACGTCCGGTGAACAGGTCAGGGTTCCATAGCCGCAGGCAGAAGAGTGGAAACTGGAGCAGCAGCACGACCAGGTGGACTGGGGACAGCAAGGAGTCATCAGGCCAGGTAGTCCTGAGGCATGGTCCTAGGGCTCAGGTCCTCCGGGAGGGGAGGGAGAGAGAGAGAATTAGAGGGAGCATACTTAAATTCACACAGGACACCAGATAAGACAGGAGAATAACACTAGATATAACAGACTGACAGACTAGCCCCCCGGCACATAGACTACTGCAGCATAGATACAGGAGGCTGAGACAGTGGGGTCGGGAGACACTGTGGCCCCGTCCAACGATACCCCCAGACAGGGCCAACCAGGCAGGATATAACCCCACCCACTTTGCCAAAGCACAGCCCCCACACCACCAGAGGGATATCAACAGACCACCAACCTACTACCTTGAGACAAGGCTGAGAATATCCCACAAAGATCTCCTCCACTGCACGAGCCCGAGGGGGCGACAAACTGGACAGGAAGATCACGTCAGTGACTCAACCCACTCAAGTAACGTACCCCTCATAGGGACGGCATGGAAAGCACCAGTAAGCCAGTGACTCAGCCTACAAAAAAAGGGGTCAGAAGCAGAGAATCCCAATGGAGAGACGGGAACCGGCCAGACAGAGACAGCAAGGGCGGTTTGTCGCTCCAGTATCTTTCCATTCACCTTCGCACCCCTGGTTACAGCACCCTGGATACAGCACCCTGGTTACAGCACCCTGGTTACAGCACCCTGGTTACAGCACCCTGAATTCCCCCCTTTCAGCACTCACCTCTCCCATGGTCCCGTTCACGTAGTCCCCAGCTGCTGACCGGGAGTTCCTGGACCTTAAGCACCGCTTCACCACAGCTCCAATATGAATCCATCCGGACCCCGTCCCGTCAGTTCACAGTCAAGAATGAGGAACAGAAACAGAGCTCTGGAGACCACCACCAGGACCCAGATTAGACCACAGTCAGGAAGACAGCAGGAATGAGGAACAGAAACAGAGCTCTGGAGACCACCACCAGGACCCAGCTCAGACCACAGTCAGGAAGACAGCAGGAATGAGGAACAGAAACAGAGCTCTGGAGACCACCACCAGGACCCAGCTCAGACCACAGTCAGCAGACACCACAGTCAGGACAGTCACAAGGGGTGATGTTGGGGAAGTCCTGTGTTCAGTAGAGAGGAACATCACTAAACAGAATAGTGTGGATGGTTAATGTAACCTATAATCTAGTTCACTGGGTACAGACTTCATCATACACCTTCATCTCCCAGGTCAGATTCAGAGATCTTATCAATCAGTAGATCCCAGGATTGGTTGGACTTGTTCCACACCGGAGTGAAGCGAGGGAGAGAATTTTGGAAAAAGTCGTAAAGGGAGATAGCAAGTGAAGGCTGATATCTGTGAGAACAGTTCCTATACCACATAATGAATACTCCAGTAGTTATGATACAGTCACAGTAGAGAGTGATGTTGTCTCCTGGTCTGACTCTCAGCTCCACCTCTGCTGCAGAGATCCCATCCTGACTGGAAGAAACAGCACCTACAGGTAGCAGAGGAACAGTGTTAGGATGAACTGACTGGAGGAAACAGCACCTACAGGTAGCAGAGGAACAGTGTTAGGATGAACTGACTGGAGGAAACAGCACCTACAGGTAGCAGAGGAACAGTGTTAGGATGAACTGACTGGAGGAAACAGCACCTACAGGTAGCAGAGGAACAGTGTTAGGATGAATTGACTGGAGGAAACAGCACCTACAGGTAGCATAGGAACAGTGTTAGGATTAACTGACTGGAGGAAACAGCATCTACAGGTAGCAGAGGAACAGTGTTAGGATGAACTGACTGGAGGAAACAGCACCTACAGGTAGCAGAGGAACAGTGTTAGGATGAACTGACTGGAGGAAACAGCACCTACAGGTAGCAGAGGAACAGTGTTAGGATGAACTGACTGGAGGAAACAGCACCTACAGGTAGCAGAGGAACAGTGTTAGGATGAACTGACTGGAGGAAACAGCACCTACAGGTAGCAGAGGAACAGTGTTAGGATGAATTGACTGGAGGAAACAGCACCTACAGGTAGCATAGGAACAGTGTTAGGATGAACTGACTGGAGGAAACAGCACCTACAGGTAGCAGAGGAACAGTGTTAGGATGAATTGACTGGTGGAAACAGCACCTACAGGTAACAGAGGAACAGTGTTAGGATGAACTGACTGGAGGAAACAGCACCTACAGGTAGCAGAGGAACAGTGTTAGGATGATCTGACTGGAGGAAACAGCACCTACAGGTAGCAGAGGAACAGTGTTAGGATGAACTGACTGGAGGAAACAGCACCTACAGGTAGCAGAGGAAGGAACAGTGTTTGGATGAATCACAGAATGTCACTTTGATATTATAAACTTCTCCACATGTAAAGATGAACCTCATGTCTTTACCACTGTGATCACAAAATCAGAATAATAAGATAACAGATCTAGTCAACTATAAAACCACATCAAGAAATCAGCTATCATTCAGCTATAAGGCCCAGTAAAACAAGTTACTCACATAAGAATGCAATCAGAGCAACACACAGCCTGTCCATCTGGTGGTCTGATGGTCTGATGGTGACTGTTAGAGAGTAGCTGGGTCTTTGAGTAACAAGGTCTTTGCTGCGTATTTCCGTGTTCATGACTAGATATACGTTACCATGAAAGGACATACGAGCAGCGATTGGTTCGATCGAATGGAAAGTTTTCAGCTCGTGGTCCTTTTCTCGGAAACCCATGTTGTGACATGAAGAGGAGGGTCTAGCATCGAGGTAAACAGGTTTCAAAGTAATGTGACGTCAATGGAAAATATTCAGCTTTGAGGTGTTCACCTTAGTTAGCAACACCTTAAGAGACCTATAGACACTCTATGAAGAAATAAAGACACATTTTGATGACTGAGTTGACCTTTAAACCTTGAAGAAAATACATTTATACAGAGGCTTAAAGTAGGTCTATAGGACTTTATACTTGTAGTCAGGTACTAGGACTAATGTTTGACCTCATGTTTGACCTCATGTTAAACCTCATGTTTGACCTCATGTTTGACCTCATGTTTGACCTCATATTTGACTGATTGAACATGGAACCTTCATTTATAATACAGTTAAAGGTATAAATCAAATCCTGCCCCCGATCTATGAACTAGTTCAGGTAACCTGACAGTCAGAGAGGTCTCTTTAAACTCGGACACACAGATGACCCTCTTGATCCTAGTCAAGTGGTTGACCATAGCATGGAGACTGAACACTAAGTATTAGACCACAACACTCTGATAACATGGAGACTGAACACTAAGTATTAGACCACAACACTCTGATAACATGGAGACTGAACACTAAGTATTAGACCACAACACTCTGATAACATGGAGACTGAACACTAAGTATTAGACCATAACACTCTGATAACATGGAGACTGAACACTAAGTATTAGACCACAACACTCTGATAACATGGAGACTGAACACTAAGTATTAGACCACAACACTCTGATAACATGGAGACTGAACACTAAGTATTAGACCACAACACTCTGATAACTCAACACAGAGTTCCTGGATACAGCCCTTAGCCGTGGTATATTGGCAATATACCACAAACCCCAGAGGTGCCTTATTGCTATTATAAACAGGTTACCAACGTAATTAGAACAGTAAACATGTCGTTTTGCATCATACCTGTGGTATATTGTCTCATATATATATACCATGGCTTTCAGCCAATCAGCATTCAGGGCTCTAACTACCCAGTGTTAAACAGTTATTTTCATCAATGAATACAGATACTGAATCTGTCATTTTTCATGATGGATCTTTGTGTTTAGAACACTAAACTATGGTGGTGATAATAGTAAACTACAATACCCAAGATGCATTGGATGAGGTGTTATATACCCAGTCTTAAACAGTACTTTTTATCCCATCTGATGTATGATCTCTGTGTTTAGCAATGAACACTGGCCAATCAATTAACATACACACTCTGATCAATATGTGTGAAGGGGAGAGATATCTGTGACAAATTAACTTGTAATAATAATGTTTGGATTCTCTTCCTCAGGCTGAATGACAGCACCATGGCAACAACAACAGGAAGTCAGTGTGGGTTTCCTGTGTACTGAGTGTGTCTTTTCAGCCAATCAGTGACTAACTCTTATATGAGTACTGTAATGCCAACATCATAATATCAGACTTACCAACATTAGTAGTGGTCAATGTATGTATCTGTTTACATGAGTGCACATATATGTGGGTATATTGGAGTGTGTCCATATGATTGTGTATCATGTATAGTCCTATGTCTGTGGTTGTGGTTTACTCAGCTAGTGCTGCTGCTCTGTAGGGGAGGGGTTAAGGGGGGGGCTGGGTTTCAGGTCTGAGGAAAGAGCAGTGAGCTGGGTCTGTCAGTAACAGGGTCAGAGTAGCTGGGTCTTTCAGTAACAGGGTCAGAGTAGCTGGGTCTTTCAGTAACAGGGTCAGAGTAGCTGGGTCTTTCAGTAACAGGGTCAGAGTAGCTGGGTCTTTCAGTAACAGGGTCAGAGTAGCTGGGTCTGTCAGTAACAGGGTCAGAGTAGCTGGGTCTTTCAGTAACAGGGTCAGAGTAGCTGGGTCTGTCAGTAACAGGGTCAGAGTAGCTGGGTCTTTCAGTAACAGGGTCAGAGTAGCTGGGTCTTTCAGTAACAGGGTCAGAGTAGCTGGGTCTTTCAGTAACAGGGTCAGAGTAGCTGGGTCTTTCAGTAACAGGGTCAGAGTAGCTGGGTCTGTCAGTAACAGGGTCAGAGTAGCTGGGTCTGTTAGTAACAGGGTCAGAGTAGCTGGGTCTGTCAGTAACAGGGTCAGAGTAGCTGGGTCTGTCAGTAACAGGGTCAGAGTAGCTGGGTATGTCAGTAACAGGGTCAGAGTAGCTGGGTCTTTCAGTAACAGGGTCAGAGTAGCTGGGTCTTTCACTAACAGGGTCAGAGTAGCTGGGTCTGTCAGTAACAGGGTCAGAGTAGCTGGGTCTGTCAGTAACAGGGTCAGAGTATCTGGGTCTTTCAGTAACAGGGTCAGAGTAGCTGGGTGTTTCAGTAACAGGGTCAGAGTAGCTGGGTCTTTCAGTAACAGGGTCAGAGTAGCTGGGTCTGTCAGTAACAGGGTCAGAGTAGCTGGGTCTTTCAGTAACAGGGTCAGAGTAGCTGGGTCTTTCAGTAACAGGGTCAGAGTAGCTGGGTCTTTCAGTAACAGGGTCAGGGTAGCTGGGTCTGTCAGTAACAGGGTCAGAGTAGCTGGGTCTGTCTGTGAACAGGGTCAGCGTAGCTGGGTCTTTCAGTAACAGGGTCAGAGTAGCTGGGTCTGTCAGTAACAGGGTCAGAGTAGCTGCGTCTTTCAGTAACAGGGTCAGAGTAGCTGGGTCTTTCAGTAACAGGGTCAGAGTAGCTGGGTCTGTCAGTAACAGGGTCAGAGTAGCTGGGTCTGTCAGTAACAGGGTCAGAGTATCTGGGTCTTTCAGTAACAGGGTCAGAGTAGCTGGGTCTCTGATGCAGATATCAGTTAGTATGACAGGTACACAGAACCATAAAGGATACAAGCACAACTACTGCCCTGCACTCTCATGTTAACAGTTCACACCTCTTGACTTGAACTAGTCCATCTCAAGGTCTGATGGGTAATGTTAGACTCCAGATGTGGAACACATCCAGACTGGGAGATGGACCCACACACATGAGGAAGTCACACCTCATGACTTGAGTCTTAGAGGTGTTGATACAGCTGAATGACTTTGTTGTTTCAGTCAAAGTAACATCATAAAGTATCTATCTGTTATCTGGTCCCTCATACAGCCTCTTAATACTACACTTGATACCATGCATACCTGGAGAAATATTACATATTATTACATAATAATAGTGTCACATAGTATTTTGCACACGCATGCATGTATGCACGCTCACACACACACACACACACACACACACACACACACTTATGAGAAGGTAAAAGTACAGACCTGAAACAGACCTGAAAACTACCCCTCAGACCTGAAACCCAGGCCCCCCTTAACCCCTCAGTCCTCCCCTCAGACCTGAAACCCAGGCCCCCCTTAACCCCTCAGACCTCCCCTCAGACCTGAAACCCAGGCCCCCCCTTAACCCCTCAGTGCGGGGAGCAGGAATGGGCCGGACCGGGCTGACGACGCGCACCACTGGCTTGGTGCGGGGAGCAGGAACAGGCCCGACCGGGCTGACGACACGCACCACAGGCATGGTGCGGGGAGCAGGAACAGGCCGGGCCGGGCTGGCGACGCGCACTACAGGCTTGGTGCGGGGAACAGGAACAGGCCGGGCTGGGCTGGCGACGCGCACCACAGGCTTGGTGCGAGGAGCAGGAACAGGCCGGGCCGGGCTGGCGACGCGCACCACAGGCTTGGTGCAAGGGGCAGGAACAGGCCGGGCCGGGCTGGCGACGCGCACTACTGGCTTGGTGCGGGGAGCAGGAACAGGCCGGACCAGGCTGTGGAGACGGACTGGAGGTCTGGAGCGAAGAGCTGACACAACCCGTCCTAGCTGAATGCCTATTTTTACACACTCTGTGTGAGGCATCAGCACAGGACGTACAGGGCTGTGTACTCGTACTGGCACTACAGCACGTGGCACTGGCGCAGGATATCCGGGACCGAGGAGGGGTACTGGAGGCCACGAGCGTTGAGCCGGCACACTCCGGCTCCTGGCTGCATGCCCACCTTAGCACGACACGTGCGTGGTGCTAGCACAGGACGTACAGGACTGTGCCGGACCACTCGCGGCACAGTACGCAGCTCCGCATACCTCGGAACCTGCCCAGTCTCACGCTGCCTAGCCTGAGTACGGGGAGTTGACTCTGCTCTACCTCTAGGCTCCGCCAACCTCCCTTCCAGCCCCCCAAACCCGGTGGCCTCCTCTCCTAATCCACAAACTCGCCCTGTAGCTGCCTCCAGCAGCCCCGTCGTCCATGTCGTGTGACCCCCAAAAAAATGTCTTGGGGTTGCCTCTTGCGTGTCCGACGTCGGCCCGGTTGGCGCCGCTCCTCCTCTCTATGGCGCTCCTCAACGGTCTCCTCCCACGGACGGCAATCCATTCCGGCCTGGATTTCCTCCCAAGTCCAGGATCCCTGCCCGTCCAAGATCTCCTCCCAAGTCTAGGCTGTCTACTCCTGGACACGCTGCTTGGTCCTGTTATGGTGGGATCTTCTGTCACGATCGTCGTAATAAGTGGACCAAGACGCAGCGTGATATGCGTACATCTTTTAATTAATACTTTCCACAATAACAAAACGAAACATGAAGTCCTCGGTCATAAAACACAAACCTACACGGAACAAGATCCCACAAATGACAAGTGCACAACAGGCTGCCTAAGTATGGTTCCCAATCAGAGACAACAAGACACAGCTGCCTCCGATTGGGAACCACCCCGGCCAACACAGAAACACACGATCTAGAAAAGAACACATAGAAAACAAAACATAGACACTACACATATAAACTAACACCCTGGCTCAACACATAAGAGTCCCCAGAGCCAGGGCTTGACAATAATGCACCTCTGGGGTTTGTGGTATATTGCCAATATACCACGGCTAAGGGCTGTATCCAGGAACTCTGTGTTGAGTTAGCAGAGTGTTGTGGTCTAATACTTAGTGTTCAGTCTCCATGTTATGGTCAACCACTTGACTAGGATCAAGAGGGTCATCTGTGTGTCCCAGTTTAAAGAGACCTCTCTGACTGTCAGGTTACCTGAACTAGTTCATAGATCAGGGGCAGGATTTGATTTATATCTTTAACTGTATTATATATGAAGGTTCCATGTTCAATCAGTCAAACATGAGGTCAAACATGAGGTCAAACATGAGGTCAAACATGAGGTCAAACATGAGGTCAGACATGAGGTCTAACATGAGGTCTAACATGAGGTCTAACATGAGGTCAAACATGAGGTCAAACATGAGGTCAGACATGAGGTCAAACATGAGGTCAAACATGAGGTCAAACATGAGGTCTAACATGAGGTCAAACATGAGGTCAAACATGAGGTCAAACATGAGGTCAAACATGAGGTCTAACATGAGGTCAAACATGAGGTCAAACATGAGGTCAAACATGAGGTCAAACATGAGGTCTAACATTAGTCCTAGTACCTGACTACAAGTATAAAGTCCTATAGACCTACTTTAAGCCTCTGTATAAATGTATTTTCTTTAAGGTTTAAAGGTCAACTCAGTCATCAAAATGTGTTTTTATTTCTTCATAGAGTGTCTATAGGTCTCTTAAGGTGTTGCTATCTAAGGTGAACACCTCAAAACTGAATATTTTCCATTGACGTCACGTTACTTTGAAACCTGTTTACCTCAATGCTAGACCCTCCTCTTCATGTCACAACATGGGTTTCTGAGAAAAGAACCACAAGCTGAAAACGTTCCACTCCATCGAACCAATCGCTGCTCGTATGGCCTTTCATGGTAAAGTATATCTAGTCATGAACACGGAAATACGCAGCAAAGACCTTGTTACTCAAAGACCCAGCTACTCTCTGACAGTCACCATCAGACCATCAGACCACCAGATGGACAGGCTGTGTGTTGCTCTGATTGCATTCTTATGTGAGTAACTTGTTTTACTGGGCCTTATAGCTGGATGATAGCTGATTTCTTGATGTGGTTTTATAGTTGACTAGATTTGGTATTTTATTATTCTGATATTGTGATCACTGTGGTAAAGACATGAGGTTTATATTTACATGTGGAGAAGTTTATGATATCAAAGTGATATTCTGTGATTCATCCTAACACTGTTCCTCTGCTACCTGTAGGTGCTGTTTCCTCCAGTCAGTTCATCCTAACACTGTTCCTCTGCTACCTGTAGGTGCTGTTTCCTCCAGTCAGTTCATCCTAACACTGTTCCTCTGCTACCTGTAGGTGCTGTTTCCTCCAGTCAGTTCATCCTAACACTGTTCCTCTGCTACCTGTAGGTGCTGTTTCCTCCAGTCAGTTCATCCTAACACTGTTCCTCTGCTACCTGTAGGTGTGTTTCCCTCCAGTCAGTTCATCCTAACACTGTTCCTCTGTTACCTGTAGGTGCTGTTTCCTCCAGTCAGGATGGGATCTCTGCAGCAGAGGTGGAGCTGAGAGTCAGACCAGGAGACAACACTCATCTCTACTGTGACTGCAACATAACTACTGGAGTATACATTATGTGGTATAGGAACTGTTCTCACAAGTACCAGCCACCTCTTGTTATTTCAACTACGATTTGGCATAACCCTTTCCCTGGGTTGATTTGGCATAACCCTTTCCCTGGATATAATCTGTTGTGGAACCCCTCTAACAACTCCTATGATCTACTGATTGAGAACATCACTGGATCTGACCTGGGACTCTACTACTGTGGGACTAAGGAGAGTAACCTGGTGGATGGAAAATTAATTGAACAGAAAGAGGTCTACCACTATGGACACATCACCACTAGGATTTCACTTGGTAAGAACAATTATTATTCTATATATAGATCTTCTGGCTGTATCTTTAGTATTATTCATATTGTATTACTATTGGTGTGTCTGGTTTCCATTAAATGTTATTTTGAATCAATCATCCGAGGGTGATCTAAGGTCATGAAACATTGCCTCAAGATCATCTTTAAACATCCATTCAGCAGTAGACAATCTAAGAATGTAGTTCTGTTTGTGTTTAATGTTTTGTCCAGACGTCAGTCCTCCTGAGTCCTCCTCCTCCTCTCTCCTGATGTAGACTGTGGACTGTGTTGGATGTTGCTGTTCAGTCTGTGTCCTGTGTCTGCTCTCCTCCCTCCCTCCTCTCCTCTTCCTGTGTCTACTCCTTCTGCAGAACAACAGGTACACTCACTCTCTCACTCTCTGTCAGGAGTCACTTAGTCACTCATTCATTTTTAAGTCATTATTTACAAGCTGTAT